>NC_057800.1:537353124-537521710 GCF_018294505.1 Triticum aestivum
CGCGTGAGGAGCCGGTTCAGACGTGCAGTCACAGCATGGAGGAGGAGCAGCGCGGACCTGGCAGCTGGCGCGCACAGCGGTGCGGTGCGGGCGTCGGGACAGGGCAGTCGGGCTCGCGGGAGCCGGCCGTGGCGCGGAGACGGCAGGCCGCGCGAGGGATGGCAGAAGCGGCATCGAACAAGGCCCTCGGGCGCGAGTCAGCGGAGGCGAGGCATAGCGAGCGAGGCCGACGGGAGCAGCGGCGGGGCCGCAACACCGTGGGGATGCAGGCGTCCACGAGCAGGGAGGAGCTCGGGCACAAGGCAGAGCAGTGCCCGCGCGGTGGTTGGCATAGAACAACGCGAGCTTTCTTGTGTATTAGTGTGCGGCGAGCTTAGTCTCTGTTTTCTGACTGATGTATGGGTAGAGTATGAGCAATATCTGGCTTGTATCTGACTTGAGTGCGAGTAGTAGCCAAGCAGTGTATGTGCAATGTATGGCCTGCATCTCGGGGGTATTTTGCTAGTGTATGGCAGGCATATGACCACGGTTGACTTGCATCTAGCTAGCTTGCAAGCAGATCCAAGTGAGCGGGACGAGCGTGAGCAAGCTCAGCTGTGTCGAGGCCGACGACGCGGACGCGCCATCCCGTGCGGCCGTCCCGGGGTCGTGTCGATGTCGAGCCCTCAACCACTACTAGAGAGACGGCGCGACGCCACGGCAGTGAAGACAAAAATGGTCCCGCCTGGACAGTGAAACCAGCAGCAGCGCGGTAGCATAGTACCGCCCCACGGTGTGCGCCAAATGTCGTGGTATTCTAACGGGGGGGTGCAGGACGACATATGCCACAAGGTGGCTTCGTGTGAGGGAAAGACTACTGCTGATAGGCCCAGGAGCGGGTATGCGAGTAGCACGCGGTAGTTTACCTAGGTTCGAGGCTCTCCGGAGAGATAATACCCCTACTCCTGCATGTCTGAGTATATATGGTATGTATATCTGGTACAGAGTGCTCCTGGAGCTGTATCTAAGCTCAGTGCCATAGGCATCTGGCTTTGCATATGTATGTGGCATGGTGGCCGTATGGGTGTGCTTGGGCATACTTGCCCGTGGGAGTGGATGGATGGATCGCTAGCTAGCTCTCTTGCTAGCTAGCTTGCTTGTGGGTGTGTGTCTGAGAGTCCATCCTGGTTGGATGGATGTGTGCCCATATATATAGGCATGGCTAGCTTAGAGAGTAAGCTATGTGGTGGCATGGGCAAGGCATGGTGGGGTGTCATGCTTGTCCCCTGGGTCACTTCATAAATAGAGCTAGGGGACAAGTGACACTATACATGATGGCTGGGGTGACACGTGAACAGTGCCAGGTACGGCCATCACGTCGGGGTCGCGTCAGGCTACAGTTGACTTTGGGCAGCCGGCCTGGTGGAGGAGTCGGCAGCCAGCAGCCGGCCTGGTGGAGCAGTGGGCAGCCAGCAGCCGGCAGGAGCGGCCGGGAAGTCGGCAGCCAGCAGCCGGCAGGGGTGGCCGGGTGATACGTCTCCAACGTATCTATAATTTTTGATTGCTCCTTGCTATATTATCTACTGTTTTGGACTAGATTGGGCTTTATTTTCCACTTTTATATTATTTTTGGGACTAACCTATTAACCGGAGGCCCAACCCAGAATTACTGTTTTTTTGCCTATTTCTGTGTTTCGGAGAAACAGAATATCAAATGGAGTCCAAACGGAATAAAATCTTCGGGAACGTGATTTTCTCACCGAAGGTGATCCAGGAGACTTGGACCCTACTCCAGGGAGTCAAAGAGGAGGTCACGAGGGTGGGGGGCGCCCCCCTAGGGTGCGCCCCCGCCTCGTGGGCCCCTCGGTGCTCCACCGACGTACTTCTTCCTCCTATATATACACACGTACCCCCAAACGATCAGAATAGGAGCCAAAAACCTAATTCCACCGCTGCAACTTTCTGTATCCATGAGATCCCATCTTGGGGCCTGTTCCGGAGCTCCGCCGGAAGAGGGCCGTCATCAAGGAGGGCTTCTACATCATCCTAGCCCCTCCGATGAAGTGTGAGTAGTTTACCTCAGACCTTCCGGTCCATAGATAGTAGCTAGATGGCTTCTTCTCTCTCTTTGAATCTCAATACAAAGTTCTCCCCCTCTCTTGTGGAGATCTATTCGATGTAATCTTCTTTTTGCGGTGTGTTTGTTGAGACCGATGAATTGTGGGTTTATGACCAAGTCTATCTATGAATAATATTTGAATCTTCTCTGAATTCTTTTATGTATGATTGGTTATCTTTGCAAGTCTCTTCGAATTATCCGTTTGGTTTGGCCAACTAGATTGGTAGTTCTTGCCATGGGAGAAGTGCTTAGCTTTGGGTTCGATCTTGTGGTGTCCTTACCCAGTGACAGAAGGGGCAGCAAGGCACGTATTGTATCGTTGCCATCGAGGATAACAAGATGGGGTTTATTTCATATTACATGAATTTATCTCTCTACATCATGTCATCTTGCTTAAGGCATTACTCTGTTTTTAACTTAATACTCTAGATGCATGCTGGATAGCGGTCGATGAGTGGAGTAATAGTAGTAGATGCAGAATCGTTTCAATCTACTTGTCACAGACGTGATGCCTATATACATGATCGTGCCTAGATATTCTCATAACTATGCTCAATTCTGTCAATTGCTCAATAGTAATTTGTTCACCCATCGTAGAATACTTATGCTCTTGAGAGAAGCCACTAGTGAAACCTATGCCCCCCGGGTCTATTCTCATCATATCAATCTCCATCACTTTAATCTTGCTTTGCTTTTTTACTTTGATTTACTTTTTACTTTGCATCTTTATACCAAAAATACCAAAAATATTATATCAATCAGATCTCACTCTTGTAAGTGACCGTGAAGGGATTGACAACCCCTAATCGCATTGGTTGCGAGGAGCTATCGTTTTGTGCAGGTACGAGGGACTTGAGCGTGGCCTCCTACTGGATTGATACCTTGGTTCTCAAAAACTGAGGGAAATACTTACGCTACTCTGCTGCATCATCCCTTTCTCTTCAGGGAAAACCAAGGCAAGCTCAAGAAGTAGCAAGAAGGATTTCTGGCGCCGTTGCCGGGGAGTCTACGCAAAAAGTCAACATACCAAGTACCCATCACAATCCCTATCTCTCGCATTACATTATTTGCCACTTGCCTCTCGTTTTCCTCTCCCCCCAATTCACCCTTGACGTTTTATTCGCTCTCTCTCTCTCTATCCTCCCTCTCTATTTGCCTCTTGTTTGCTTGCGTGCTAGTTTGTTTGCTTGTCGTCATGACTAGTCTCATATCTTCTCCGTTGTCTCCCGAGAGTGAAGTTCTAAATTTTAAACAAAGGGAGGGAGAAAATCTAAAAGATGCTTGGTATAGAATTTGCAATGCTCAAAATAGATCTACTAGGAAGCAATCTACCTTAGTTCTTCTCCGCAATTTTTATGTAGGTGCTAATCCTTGGTATAGATATATCCTCGATACCATTACTGGAGGGAACTTCTTGGGTAGCCATACTTTTGATTCTTATAATGCTATGCCAAATTTATCTGGCTCACCACCTCTTTTGGTTAATGGAACCATGTTAACTTTGGAGCATGTTATGCAAAGACTTGAAATTATTGAAAATAAAGTTGCTACTATTGAATCAATTGAAAATCTAGATAAAAAGATCCATAATCAAATTACTCAATATGGATCTAAGGTAGGAATGACTTTGAAAAATATTAAGGAAAAAGAACCCATAGTTAATGAGAAAATGAACTTAGATTCTACTAGAATTGATAAACTTGAGGGTATCATTACAAACTTGGCAACCGCTTTTTCTTCCATAAAGTATACTCCAAGTCCTCCTACTAAAATTGCCAAGCTTATGTATGTTCCTAAAAATAAGGGTGAATCATCTAAGGAAACTGCGGATCTTAAATCTATAAGTATTCATCCCAATCTTTTTGATATCATTAAGGAACCAATTGCTACACATGAATTTTTTGATCTTGTGACTAAAAGTTTAATAATCACTAGAAAGAAAGAAATTCCTAAGGGAAACATATGCCTCATCGAAGAATTGCCTAACAAAGATGGCAATACCTAGATCTATCCTCGCTTTTATGCCTAGCTAGGGGCGTTAAACGATAGCGCTTGTTGGGAGGCAACCCAATTTTATTTTTATTCCTTGACTTTTGCTCCTGTTTAGTAATAAATAAATTATTTAGCCTATGTTTTTGTTGTGTTTTTTGTGTTTAATTAGTTTTTGTGCCAAGTAGAACCGTTGGGAAGACTTGGGGAAAGTCTTGTTGAACTTGCTGTAAAAAACAGAAACTTTAGCGCTCACGAGAACTGCTGTCATTTTTATTTGAAGAGTGACATTTAGTTAATTCTTTTTAAGATGATTAATAGATAAATTCCTCACGTCCAGCAATTTATTTTAGAATTTTTGTTGTTCCAGATCTTGCGCTAGCTACAGATTACTACAGACTGTTCTGTTTTTGACAGATTCTGTTTTTCGTGTGTTGTTTGCTTATTTTGATGAATCTATGGCTAGTAAAATAGTTTATAATCCATAGAGAAGTTGGAATACATTAGGTTTAACACCAATATAAATAAATAATGAGCTCATTAAAGTACCTTGAAGTGGTTCTTTGTTTTCTTTCGCTAACGGAGCTCACGAGTTTTCTATTTTGAGTTTTGTGTTGTGAAGTTTTCAAGTTTTGGGTGAATTCTTTTGATGGATCATTGAACAAGGAGTGCCAAGAGCCTAATCTTGGGGATGCCCATGGCACCCCCAAGATAATCCAAGGACACCAAAAAGTCAAAGCTTGGGGATGCCCCGGACGGCATCCCCTCTTTCGTCCACTTCCATCGGTAATTTACTTGGAGCTATATTTTTATTCACCAACATGATATGTGTTTTGCTTGGAGCGTCTTGTATTATTTGTGTCTTTGTGTCTTAGTATGCCACAATCATCCTTGGTGTACACACGTTTTGGGAGAGCCATACATGAATTAAAACTTGATAGAATACTCTATGTGCTTCACTTATATCTTTTGAGCTAAGTAGTTTTGCTCTATGTGCTTCACTTATATCTTTGGAGCTAAGTAGTTTTGCTCTATGTGATTCACTTATATCTTTTGAGCGTTATAATTTTGCTCTATGTGATTCACTTAGATCTTTTAGAGCACGGTGGTGGATTTGTTTTAAAAATACTATTGATCTCTCATGCTTCACTTAAATTATTTTGAGAGTCTCTTAATAGCATGGTAATTTGCTTAATAATAATATGCTTGGTATTCAAGATTTGTGAAACTTTCTTTTGAGTGTGTTGAATACTAAGAAAAGATTGAAGAATGATAATTGTTTTGAGATATGGAGGTGATAATATTAAAGTCATGCTAGTTGAGTAGTTGTGAATTTAAAGAATACTTGTGTTAAAGTTTGTGATTCCCGTAGCATGCACGTATGGTGAACCGTTATGTGACGAAGTCGGAGCATGATTTATTTATTGATTGTCTTCCTTATGAGTGGTGGTCTGGGATGAGCGATGGTCTTTTCCTACCAATCTATCCCCCTAGGAGCATGCGCGTAATACTTTGCTTTGATAACTTCTAGATTTTTGCAATAAGTATATGAGTTCTTTATGACTAATGTTGAGTCCATGGATTATACGCACTCTCACCCTTCCACCTTTGCTAGCCTCTCTAATACCGCGCACCTTTCGCCGGTATCATACACCTACCATATACTTTCCTCAAAACAGCCACCATACCTACCTATTATGGCATTTCCATAGCCATTCCGAGATATATTGCCATACAACTTTCCACCATCTAGTTCATCATGACACATTCATCATTGTCATATTGCTTAGCATGATCATGTAGTTGATATAGTATTTGTGGCAAAGCCACCGTTCATAATTTCTTCATACTTATCACTCTTGATTCATTGCATATCCCGGTACACCACCGGAGGCATCCATATAGAGTCATACTTTGTTTTAGAATCGAGTTGTAATCATTGAGTTGTAAATAAATAAAAGTGTGATGATCATCATTCAATAGAGCATTGTCCCAAATAAAAAAAGTAAGGCCAAAGAAAAAAAAGAAGGCCCAAAAAAGAGAAAATAAATAAAAAGGGGCAATGCTACTATCCTTTTTTTCCACACTTGTGCTTCAAAGTAGCACCATGATATAGCGAGTCTCATATATTGTGCTTCAAAGTAGCACCATGTTCTTCATATAGAGAGTCTCATATGTTGTCACTTCCATATACTAGTGAGAATTTTTCATTATAGAACTTGGCTTGTATATTCCAATGATGGGCTTCCTCAAAAATGCCCTAGGTCTTCGTGAGCAAGCAAGTTGGATGCACACCCACTTAGTTTCTTTTGTTGAGCTTTAATACATTTGTAGCTCTAGTGCATCCGTTGCATGGCAATCCCTACTCACTCACATTGATATCTATTGATGGGCATCTCCATAGCCCGTTGATACGCCTAGTTGATGTGAGACTATCTTCCCCTCCTTTTTGTCTTCTCCACAACCACCATTCTATTCCACCTATAGTGCTATATCCATGGCTCACGCTCATGTATTGCGTGAAGATTGAAAAAGTTTTGAAAAAGTTAGAGTATGAAACAATTGCTTGGCTTGTCATCAGGCTTGTGCATGATTTAAATACTTTGTGTGGTGAAGATGGAGCATAGCCAGACTATATGATTTTGTAGGGATAACTTTCTTTGGCCATGTTATTTTGAGAAGACATAATGGCTTTGATAGTATGCTTGAAGTATTATTATTTTTATGTCAATATAAACTTTTGTCTTGAATCTTTCTAATCTGAATATTCATACCACAATTAAGAAGATTTGCATTGAAATTATGCCAAGTAGCACTCCGCATCAAAATTTCTCTTTTTATCATTTACCTACTCAAGGACGAGCAGGAATTAAGCTTGGGGATGCCTGATACGTCTCCAACGTATCTATAATTTTTCATTGCTCCATGCTATATTATTTACTATTTTCGACTATATTGGGCTTTATTTTCCACTTTTATATTATTTTTGGGACTAACCTATAACCGGAGGCCCAACCCAGAATTGTTGTTTTTTTTGCCTATTTCAGTGTTTCGGAGAAACAGAATATCAAACGGAGTCCAAACAGAATAAAATCTTTGGGAACATGATTTTCTCACCGAACGTGATCCAGGAGACTTGGATCCTACTCAAGGGAGTCAAAGAGGAGGTCACAAGTGTGGGGGGCGCGCCCCCTGCCTCGTGGGCCCCTCGGTGCTCCACCGACGTACTTCTTCCTCCTATATATACACACATACCCCCAAACGATAAGAACAGGAGCCAAAAACCTAATTCCATCGCCGCAACTTTCTGTATCCACGAGATCCCATCTTGGGGCCTGTTCCGGAGCTCCACCGGAAGAGGACCGTCATCACGGTGGGCTTCTACATCATCCTAGCCCCTCCGATGAAGTGTGAATAGTTTACCTCAGACCTTCGGGTCCATAGATAGTAGCTAGATGGCTTCTTCTCTCTCTTTGAATCTCAATACAAAGTTCGCCCCCTCTCTTGTGGAGATCTATTCGATGTAATCTTCTTTTTGCGGTGTGTTTGTTGAGACCGATGAATTGTGGGTTCATGATCAAGTCTATCTATGAATAATATTTGAATCTTCTCTGAATTCTTTTATGTATGATTGGTTATCTTTGCAAGTCTCTTTGAACTATCCGTTTCGTTTGGCCAACTAGATTGGTAGTTCTTGCCATGGGATAAGTGCTTAGCTTTGGGTTCGATCTTGTTGTGTCCTTACCCAATGACAGAAGGGGCAGCAAGGCACGTATTGTATCGTTGCCATCGAGGATAACAAGATGGGGTTTATTTCATATTACATGAATTTATCTCTCTACATCATGTCATCTTGCTTAAGGCATTACTCTGTTTTTAACTTAATACTCTAGATGCATGCTGGATAGTGGTCGATGAGTGGAGTAATAGTAGTAGATGCAGAATCGTTTCGATCTACTTGTCACGGACGTGATGCCTATATACATGATTGTGCCTAGATATTCTCATAAATATGCTCTATTCTGCCAATTGCTCAACAATAATTTGTTCACCCACCGTAGAATACTTATGCTCTTGAGAGAAGCCACTAGTGAAACCTATGGCCCCCGGGTCTATTCTCATCATATCAATCTCCATCACTTTCATCTTGCTTTGCTTTTTACTTTGCTTTTACTTTTTACTTTGCATCTTTATACCAAAAATACCAAAAATATTATATCTATCAGATCTCACTCTCGTAAGTGACCGTGAAGGGATTGACAACCCCTAATCACGTTGGTTGCGAGTAGCTATCGTTTTGTGCAGGTACGAGGGACTTGAGCGTGGCCTCCTACTGGATTGATACCTTGGTTCTCAAAAACTGAGTGATATACTTACGCTACTCCGCTGGATCATCCCTTCCTCTTCGGGGAAAACCAACGCAAGCTCAAGACGTAGCACCGGGCAGTCGGCAACCAGCAGCCGGTAGGGGGGCCGGGCAGTCGGCAGCCAGCAGTCGGCCTGGTGGAGCAGTCAGCAGCCAGCAGCCAATAGTCGGCCAGGTAGTTGGACTGAGGGGCTTTGCTATCCCCGATGTCTTGAATTATTGTCTTGCCGTCTTTGGGGTATCCGTGTCCAATTACTCTGACAATGGTGGTCCTCTGGAGCAACATAAATGGAGCATCTGTACCGATTCTCCTTGTACTGATAGTGCATTACAAGGTCCAAGTCTCCGCTCCCCTACTCCACCATCCAAGGTGCTTGCTCTAACTTGGCAGTGTGATATCTAGTTGCATGTTGCATATGGTGTCTAGCTCGTATTGCTCCTAATTAGCGTAAACTGCATCTGCTTAGCTTACACATGATACATGTGAATATGACATGCTTTCATGTTTTTGGTACATACTATATCTGTCTATCACACCATGTTCTTACATGAAACTACTCTTCTTGTGTATCCTGCATCAGTCACTTATGATGGGACACCTTTAAGTTGGCAGTGTCATATTGGTTTGCATCCTGAATATGATTTCTAGCATGTATTGCTTCTAGTTTGATGAACGCCACCTATGACGAGACAGTTTTAACTTGGCAGAGTGATATTGATTGCACCTTCCATATGGTGTCTTGCAATGTTTCTAATTTGTTGAAGTGCCACTTAGTTACCACATCATAGGTTTTAATATGTCAAGCCGTCCATTTTTTCGTACATATTCCATCCTCGTATCATGACTTTGCCATTCATCAGAGTAGTGTTCATTAGTATCATGCATGAATGAGTTCTGAAGAGCGAATGATATTCCTTTTTCTTGTCGGTATGACCGCACAATGCAAAATCAATAAAGCTGAAGGATATTGGCAAGGCATTGGATGATGGTGGTCCTTCTGAGCAACTGAAACGGAGGTTCTCTACAGATTCTACTCTGCCATCCTCCCAACAAGATTTGCAAGACAACGCAAGGCTAGACAGTCAACGTAGCTGTGTAGATGATGAGCACATCTTCCCTACTCCACCATCATAGGTGCTTGCTCTAACTTGGGACTATTATATGTGGTTGCATGTTGCGTATGATGTCTAGCTTGTATTTCTTCTAACTTTGTTGAATTGCATCTGCTTACTTTACACATAATGCCTGTGAATATGACATGTGTTCCTGTTTCTACATCAGACTACTATTCTTGCATATCCCGCATCAGTCACTTATGATAAGGCACCTTTAAGTCGCAACTTTGATATTGGTTGTGTCTTGCATATGATTTCTAGCATGTACTGCTTCTAATTTTGTTGAAACGCCATACAGTTTGAACTTGGCAGAGTGATATTGGTTGCATCTTTCATATGGTGTCTAGCTTGTTGTGCTTCTAATTTGTTGAAATGCCTTCTGCTTAGTTACCACATCATAGGTGTGAATATGTGACACCATCTTGTTTTTCATGCATATTCCATCCTCGCATCATGTGTTTGTCTTTCATCCGAGTAGTGTTCGTCAGTATCATGCATGAATGAGTTCTGAAGAGCGAATTTTATTCCTTTTTCTTATCGGTTTGACTTCACAATGCAAAATCATTACAGCTAAAGGAAATTAGTCCGGCAGTGGATGATGGTGGTCCTTCGGAGCAACTCAAACAGGGGGTCTCTACAGATTCTACTCCACCATCCTGCCAACAAGATTTGCAAGACAACACAAGGCTGGACAGTCAACGTAGTTGTGTAGATGATGAGCACATCTCCCCTACTCCACCATCACAGGTGCTTGCTCTAACTTGACACTATTATATGTGGTTGCATGTTGCGTATGATGTCTAGCTTGTATTGCTTCTAACTTGAATTGCATCTGCTTACTTTACACATAATGCATGTGAATATGACACGTGTTCCTGTTTCTAGAACATACGTGTACATGATGAGCACATCTCCCCTACTCCACCATCACAGGTGCTTGCTCTTACTTGGAACTGTTATACGCGGTCGCGTTTTCCATATGATGTCTAGTTTGTATTGCTTTTGATTATGTTGAATTGCATCTGCGTAGCTTACAACTTATACCTGCAATGATCACTTACCCATAAGACACATTTAACTTGGGACTGTGATGTAGGTTGCATCTTGCATTGTCTTCTAGCTTGTACTGCTTCTAATTTCTTGAAATGGCACTTACAATGAGACACTTTTTACCTGATAGAGTGATATTGGTTGCATGTTCATATGGTGCCTAGCTTTCATTTCTTCTAATTTTGTTGAAATGCCTTCCGCTTACTGTTTTTTCATACATATTCCATCCTCATATCGTACATGTGAATATTAAATGCTGTCTTTTTTTGTATATATTCCATCCTCCTATCCCGCGCTTGCCTTACATCAAAGTAGTGTTCGTCTGTATCATGCATCAACCAGTTATGCAGAGCTAATTTTATTCATCTTCTTGTGGTTTTGACTTCATAAGAGTAAGTTAAGGGATGTTGGTGGTCCTCCGCACCGACGCAAACAGAGACTCTCTAGATTTGCCACTGCTACTGCTAATGAAGTTGAAGTCCCAAGTCTACATGATGAGTTCATCTCACGTACTCCACCATCGCAGGTGCTTGCTCTAAGTTGACAGTGTGATAATTGGTTTCATGTTGCATATGTTGTCTAGCCTGTATTTCTTCTATTTTGATTAAATTGCACCTGCTGAGTTTATACGTTATACATGTGCATATGACATGGCTTTTTGTGTCTAGAATACGCTGCATCTATCTATCGTACCATGTTCTTACATCAAAGTACTGTTGTTGTGTATCCCGCATCAGTCACTCATGATTGGACGCTTTTAACATGGCAGTTTGATAGTGGTTGCATCTTGCATTGATTTCTATGTTGTACTGCTTCTAATTTTTCGAATTGCCACTTATGACAAGACACTTTTAACTTGGCAAAGTAATATTGGTTGCATCTTTCATATGGTGTCTAGCTTGCATTACTTCTATTTTTTTGAAAATCCTTCTACTTAGTTTGCACATCGTAGCTGTGAATATGTCATGACGTCCTGTTTTTCTTACATATTCCATCCTCATATGGTTGTCTTGCATCAAAGTATTGCTTGTCTATATCATGCATCAATGAGTTCTGAAGAGTGATTTTATTCTTTTGTGTTGTGGGTATAGCTTGACATGACAAAGTCAAAAAAGAGCAAGGAAAATAATATAGTAGGGAGTGTTGTTACTCGTCGGGTGAAACGGAAAAGGTTTTGCCGTCGAGATTTTGCTGGTACTTATAGTGTAGTGGAAGGTCCAAGTCCACCGGCTAAATCTACAAACACAGTATCACCTGCTCCACCAGTTGCAGCATCCGCTTCAACTATACCAGCATCTCAACCAGTTACTCGTTCGTTTTCTTCGGAACTGGCCAGTTCCCAAGCTGCCTTCACACCTAACACTACTTCTGAAGCACTGCTGACATAACATGACTTGGCAAGATCAGATGAACCTCATGAGTATCAACACCAAGATGGTACCTGACCGAGTCAAGTTGCAGTTGCATGCTCCTTTATATGTACTCTCACAGTTTGATGTACACTAACACTTTCCATATTCTTTGTTGAACTAGCACCACAGCGCAAGCGGAAACAGACATCAGGGATAATGCTTGACAGATTAACAAAATCTAAAGGAGGAAGAATGGAGATCCATTTTGAGGTAGGTTTAAAAAGGCCACATGATGCTATAGAGTCAGCCAAGTTAGTATCAGAGGCAGCCGTTGCCGTTAGGTGTCATGCACGTATCCTCCCAACGTGGATCCAGTAAAGGAATGAGAAAGACAATACCCAGTTTAACACCTTCCTTGACCATTTATCCGTAAGTAATGTTATTCATCGCAATTAGTACTATTGTATTGCTCTGTCCCATACTTCCTAGCTTCCTCCTAATAAGACTCACATTCTTTTTTCAATAGATGAGGTTCAAGTTGGATCCGAAAGATGATGCAACTAAACAAGCATGCACTCATGTTTTTCAGTCTGCTCTGTGACAGTATCGGTACCACCTTATGTCGGTGTACTAGAATAGGGGTACCCTAGTACCCCGAACTTGTGCATGGGCAGTTGCAGGACCCCGCGGCAAGGCTTGCCGGGCGAACACCAAGATCCTCCATGGTTCCCTTGGGGCCATTCAAGAACAAAGTATTTAAGCTCAGGAGACAAGGCCCCGGCAAGAGGAGCTTGCCGGGAAGGCCAACCAAGGCACTCCAAGGAACCTGCCGCGATGCGCCACGCGCTCCGGCAGGGCAACAAGGCCCCGGCAAGAGGAGCTTGCTGGGAAGACCAACCAAGGTACCTCGAGGCCCGGTGAGCGACAAGCTTCCGGACCCGACAAGATAACAACAGCGGCAAGGCGCTTGCCGTGGCAGGCGGCCACTCAGTGCCCACGCTCCAGCGCATCCACCAACGTGTCGCTCTGGGGGCCTCTCCAGGCGCGCGTGGCGGGAGGCTGTGCAGCCAGCGGTGCACAGTGGCATGCGAAGCTGACAAGATCGCCATCGTGGCAAACGGTGGCGCCCATAACGGTCCTTTTCTGCACTGTTTGGGCGACTCAGACGGGCATTTAATGCCCTTGTCGTCTGCCGTCATGGTTAGGTAGGGTTCACTGTACAAGTAACTGTACCAACCACCTCACTTTTTACATTTGTACCCTTCTCTGCGTTGCCACCTGTCGGTGACCCCTTTAGCGTATAAAAGGAGGCCCATGCGCAACGTAGAGGAGGTTCGGTTCGACTCCAGATTCATTCGTGAGCCAGAAAACACTTAGCTCTCGCGAGCAAGAACATAATACAACCAGACAAGCAGTAGTAGGAGTGTTATCTCTCCGGAGAGCTCCGAAGCTGGGTAAACTGCTCGTGTGCTTCGCCTCGATCTGCTCTTCGTGCGATCTCCGCCCCCCGCCGAACCGAGAAGGGGCCCGGTCTGCCGGCCCCATAGGTGTTCGTGGATCAGTTTCCCCGACATCTTTGGCGCACCAGGTAGGGGGCGTCGAGATTGTGTGAACCTGATCCGGTGTTCACACGAGCTAGATCTTCATTCCCTTCATCAACATGCCACCGAAGAAGAAGACTTCGGCGGCAGCCGCTCCGTCCACGTCACTTCCGCCACCGTTGGAGCAAACGGGTGGTGGAATGGACGTCGGCGGAAGAATGGACGTCGACGAGGAAGCTTATGACGCTGCCAGGTCCAAGAACAAGGCTACACAAACCTCGGCGACTGTACATGTTCCATGCCACTCTCAGGAGGCGCAACACCAACAGTGTCATGGCACTTGCAGTGCCATACGCATGATAGGCCAAGACCAAGCTGGTGGATCTCGAGGCGCTCAAGACCAACATGCACGCCAGCATGCTGGCACGAGCGGGGCACGGTCGCCTGGACGGGATATTGCTCCTTCTAACATAGTTAGAAGTCCGAGCACGTCCCGCTCCTCGCGCCGTCCGCCACTGCCACCCACCACTCTAGCAGAAGCTTTGGCGCGAGCTCAACTTCTCCTAGATTACCCTCTGACGTCGGACAAGATCGACGAATGGAGGGCCACCATTCAGAGTCTCATCGGCTACGCCAATAGCGACACTCCACGACGGCCGAGCGCGTCGCCGCCGCGGCAGGGTTGCCGGGCGCGAGCCGGTGGCGACGAAACAGGTGGAGGTGCAACTACCATGCAATCACCACCCCGAAGGCCAAGATCGCCGGCTCGCCGGATCCACCTCGACAGCGACTCCACTGCATCGTCGAATCCACGAGCTCGTCGCGATCAGCGCCAAGTTCTTCATGATCGACGACAAGAAGACGCTCGAACTCGCATCGAGCGCCGAAGAGAAGCGCGACGTCAATACGACAAGCGCGCTGGGCCCTCTGTTGACATGCATGCGCCAGGGGAACCAGGCGATCTGCCGTACGCAGTAGGTTGCCCTGCGTTCACTCGGGAGCTGCCGCAAGTCCAGTGGCCCAGCACGAAGAACTTCAAGCCAGACGTACCGGAGAAGTACGACGGCAAGACGCATCCATCAGAGTTCCTCAGCATCTACACCATTGAGGTGCAGGCTGCCGGGGGACGGGACGACAAGATCCTTGCCAACTACTTCCCGCTGGTGCACAAGCCCAACGTCAGATCCTGGCTCATGCACTTGCCGGACAACTCCATATCCTCTTGGGCTGATCTGTGCCATCAGTTTGTCGGCGCCTTCACAGGCGGACACAAGCCTCATGGCCAGGAGAGTGATCTTCATCTGCTCGCCCAGAAGGAAGGAGAGCCCCTGCGCAAGTACATTCAGAGATTCAGCAGTGTGCAGCACAACATCCCAGACGTCCACCCTGCCGTGGTGATTAGCGCGTTCCATCAGAATGTGCGAAACCGCAGGATGCGGGAGGAAATGGCGATGTGCAAGATCAGGGACGTCAGTGAGTTATATGCACTGGCCGACAAGTGTGCACGTGCTGAGGAAGGGAGGAGACTCCCCGGAGAGAATGTAGGAGCGGGAGGATCTGACAGTGAAGATGCTGCCCCGGCAAGGAAAAACCGGCGGCGGAACAACAGAAGGAGGAAAGGCAAAGAGGTGTTAGTTGTTGAGCAGTCCGGCAACGGTGGTGGCGCCAAGGAAGCCAAAGCTGGTGACTCCGGTAAGGAGGTTGCCGCGGAGGTGGCGGTCGCTGACAAGCAGGACGGCACCAACAAGCAGTATTGTAAGATCCACCGCACCAAGGGCCATGATCTCCAGAACTGTAAGAAAGTCGAGCAGCTTGTTGAGCAATAGAAAGCTGAATACGAGCGGCGCGACAAGGAGAAGGCCCAGGAAGGTGCTGGGGGATCCGGCAAGAAACGTCCCGGCCGAGGAGGACGCCGCGGCAAGGCCAAGCAGCGGCAAGGAGACAGACCCCCCCGTGGCCGCGACAAGGATGAAGATGATGACGACGATGAAGACATGGATGATGAGGAGACTGATGAGCAGGAGTTCCAGAAGGCCACAGAGGTCCTGTGCATTGACGGTGGTGCTTCTCTGCATACCTCGCACCGTCAGCTCAAGCAGTGGATGCGGGAAGTTAATGCAGCAGAACCACCCGTCGAGTCACGGAAGCCTCTGAAATGGTCCAGCATGCCTATCATCTTTGATATTGAGGACCACCCTGATCGCATAACTGCGGTCGGGTTCTTGCCGATGTTGGTTTCACCAACAATCCGCAACCTCAAGGTCACTAAGATGCTAGTTGACGGCGGGGCCGGCTTGAACCTGATCTCCTCCGCGGTGCTCCAGAAACTCCAGATCCCTGACAGCGAGCTCGAAGAGACCGGTACATTTCAAGGAATCAACCTGGGAAGGAGCAATCCGAAGGGAAAGATCACATTGCCGGTAACATTTGGCAGCGAGCTGAACTTCAGGACGGAGAGGGTCACATTTGATGGTGCTGACTTTCCATTACCTTACAATGGAATCCTTGGCTGGCCGGCACTCGCCAAGTTCATGGCAGCCTCTCACTATGCGTACAACGTACTGAAAATGCCAGGACCGATAAGTGTCATCTCTATCCCTGGCAACAAGAAGGATGCTCTTATTTGTGCCGACAAGATCTACCGGGAAGCAGCAGCCGCAGCAGAACGCAAGACACTTGCCGCTGAAGCTCCCGGGGGGAAGAAGAAGACCAAGTCTGGCAAGAGCTCGGATGCCCACTCCGGCAAGCGCACCTCTTCGGAGTGCTGCGCTACCATCGAGGACGCACCATCGAGCTCCACCGGTAAGTGTAAGAAGGCAATGGCAGCTCCACCTGAGACCAAGAAGGTGTCCGCCAAGGAGGACGGCACTGGTGGTACCTTCACCATCAGCGCCACTCTTGACCCCAAATAGGAAAGCGCGCTCGTTGCTTTCCTGCGGGCGAATGTCGACGTGTTTGCGTGGCAACCGTCTGATATCCCCGGTGTTCCCAGGAAAGTAATTGAGCACCACCTTGCCATCTGTCCCCATGCACGGCCCGTCAAGCAGAGAGTCAGGAAGCATGCAGTGGAGTGCCAAGAATTCATCGCAGAAGAAATCAAGAAGTTGGAAGCAGCAGGCCTTGTCAGAGGAGTGCTCCATCCCACGTGGTTGGCCAATCCTGTTGTCGTGCGCAAGGCTAACGGGAAATGGAGGCTTTGTATTGACTTTACTGATGTTAATAAAGCTTGTCCCAAAGTCCCGTTTCCCTTGCCGCGCATTGACCAGATTGTTGACTCCACAGCCGGATGTGATTTGCTTTCATTTCTTGATGCATACTAAGGATACCATCAGATCTTCATGGCAGAAGAAGATGAAGAGAAAACCGCATTTATCACCCCGTGTGGCACGTACTGCTTCGTGCGGATGCCTTTCAGCTTGAAGAATGCTGGTTCAACATTTGCAAGGGTAGTCCACCACGCTTTTGAGCCGCAGATGCACAGAAATGTGGAAGCTTACATGGATGATATAGTGGTCAAGAGCAAGAACAGGGCGACCCTGATTCAAGATTTAGACGAGACATTTGCAAATCTGCGCAGGATCAACCTCAAGCTTAACCCCGAGAAGTGCGTGTTTGGAGTCCCTTCCGGCAAGCTTCTCGGGTTCTTCGTGTCTCAACGGGGAATTGAAGCCAATCCCGACAAGGTCAAGGCCATTGAGCAGATCGAAGCACCAAAGCGCGTCAAGGATGTACGAAGGCTTGCCGGTTGCGTGGCTGCTCTCAGCAGGTTTATCTCTAGATCTGCTGAGCGCGCCCTGCCATTTTTCAAAATTTGGAAAAAGGCAGGTCCAATGAAATGGACTCCGGAGGCGGAGGCCGCGCTGCAGGACTTGAAGAGATACCTGTCCTCCACTCCAATACTTGTCGCACCTAAGCCGCAAGAGAAGTTGCTACTATATATAGCGGCAACCAATCAAGTGGTTAGTGCTGCGTTAGTGGCGGAGGGGGAGGCTGATGATGAGCCAGCAACCACGGCAGATGCATCCAGCGACAAGCAGGGGGCTTCACTGACAAGCTCTGGTCCCGGCAAAGATGGATCTGCGCAGGAGCATGATAAGATGCAGAAGAGAATGGTGCAGCGCCCAGTTTACTTTGTCAGTTCCCTTCTACAGGGGGCTAGATCAAGATACTCTGGTGTGCAGAAGTTGCTTTTCGGCCTCCTCATGGCCTCGAGAAAGCTGCGCCATTACTTCCAAGCACATGAGATCACAGTCGTCACTCGCTTTCCGCTGAAGAGGATACTGCAAAATCCAGAAGCAACAGGCAGGATTGTCGAGTGGGCGCTGGAACTGTCAAGCTTTGGCCTCAAGTTTGAGAGCACTTCAACTATCCAAAGCAGAGCATTGGCAGAGTTCATAGCAGAATGGACGCCAACCCCAGATGAAGAAATTCCAGAGACGAGCATCCCCGTCAAAGAGGCAAGCAGAGAGTGGCTGATGTACTTTGATGGTGCTTTCTCGTTGCAAGGCGCCGGTGCGGGCGTGCTGCTTGTCGCGCCCACCGGAGAGCACCTCAAGTACGTAGTCCAGATGCACTTTCCCAAGGAGCAAGCAACCAACAATACTGCAGAGTATGAAGGATTGCTTGCCGGTCTCAGAATCGCAGCAGACCTTGGGATCAAGAAGCTCATTGTCAGGGGTGACTCACAGCTTGTCGTCCGCCAAGTGAACAAGAACTACCAGAGTCCATTGATGGAAGCATATGTTGATGAAGTGAGGAAGCTAGAAGAGCACTTTGACGGCCTACAGATGGAACACATCCCAAGAGCTCAGAATGACATTGCTGATGGCCTGTCAAAGTGCGCCACACTAAAGTTACCTGTGGAACCAGGGATCTTTGTGCTCAAGTTGACTCAACCATCCGTAACACCATCAACTGGACAAATCAAGAAGAGGAAGTTGATTTCTGGTGACTACTTTCCGGCAGAGCTCCCCGAAGCCGCCGCCAAGAAAGTCCCCAAGATCAACACCAAGGTTGCTGAGGGGCAGTCTGCTCCGGCAAGCCTTATGGTTTGTTCCGTTGAAGCAGACGCTCCCGACAAGTTTTGCTCTGGCAAGCTTGCTGGGGAACATCAAGCTCCGACAGGGCCGCAAGTCCTTGCTGTGGAAGCGGATCTTCCCGCAGCAGCAGATGTGCCTTTAGTCCTTGTTGTTGAGCCACAAGCTCCAGCATGGGCACAGCAGATTGTCCATTTCCTTCAGACAGGTGAACTTCCCGAAGAGCAAGAAGAAGCGGAAAAAGTAGCCTGGCAGTCAAGTATGTACCAGTTTGTCGATAGCATACTGTACAAAAGAAGACTCAATGGTGTGAAATTGAAGTGTATTTGCCAGGAAGATGGACAAAAGCTGTTGGCAGAGATATATGGAGGCATATGTGGCCACCACATTGGCGCAAGAGCACTTGCCGGCAAGGTTTCTTTTGGCCGACAGCCCTCCAGGATGCAACTGCACAAGTAACCAAGTGTGAAGCGTGCCAGTTCCACTCCAAACAGATACACCAGCCAGCTCAAGCTCTCTAGACAATCCCTTTATCCTGGCCATTTTCGGTCTGGGGGCTCGATATCCTCGGCCCTTTCCCCCGAGCTGTCGGGGGCTTTGAGTACTTGTACGTCGCAATCGACAAGTTCACAAAGTGGCCGGAAGTGCAGCCAGTGAGGAAGGTGACATCACAGTCAGCAGTCAAGTTCTTCAGGTCAATTGTTTGCCGTTTCGGGATCCCTAACAGGATCGTCACCGACAACAGCACGCAATTCACGAGCCGCACCTTCATGCAGTACGTCCAAGACCTTGGCGCCAAGGTCTGCTTCGCTTCTGTTGCTCACCCGAGAAGCAACGGTCAAGCAGAGAGGGCAAATGCTGAAGTGCTGCGCGGGCTCAAGACCAGAACTTTCGACAAGCTGCGCAAGTGCGGAAGAAACTGGATCGAGGAGCTGCCGGTGGTTCTTTGGTCGATCAGAACAACGCCAAATCGAGCCACTGGCCAGACGCCTTTCGCTCTAGTATATGGAGCAGAGGCAGTTCTCCCAACGGAACTCGTATACGGATCGCCTCGAGTGCTCGCTTATGATGAGCTTGAGCAAGAACAGCTGCGACAAGACGACGCGCTGCTCCTTGAGGAAGATCGTCTTCAGGCTGCTGTATGAGCTGCTCGATACCAGCAAGCTTTGCGCCGCTACCATAGCCGCAAAGTTAAAGCCAGAAGCTTCGAGGAAGGCGACCTTGTTCTTTGGCGCGTTCAGTCCGCCAAGAATTCCAACAAGTTGACGCCGAAGTGGGAAGGCCCTTATCGGGTGAAACGAGTCACAAGGCCCGGCGCTGTCCGCCTTGAGACCGAAGATGACATTCCGGTGAGCAACTCCTGGAACATAGCACATCTTCGCAAGTTTTTCCCGTAGGGCGCGGTTGCTGGAACCCGTTCCGGCAACCACCTTTTGTACAAGTCTTGCCGCTGTTGCATGTAATCCTTTGTACAAAGCTGGGCGCAGATCCCGTGCATAAGTAAAATCCCATGTGCTCCACACAACTTGTCCATTTCATGCATTAGTTTCTTTCTTGCATGTGTTATCTGACACTTTGTGCAGCACCTACATCCGGTAAGCAATAACGAGCCGAAGGGCTCCATATTATTATTTTCCCTTCTTTCTTCTTTTTCAATAAAGGAAAGAAGGTTCCCTCGCACACAAGTTTGCCGGGGGGGAGGAGAAGATTGTGGTATGGACCAGGCGTCATTCAAACAAAGTTTTGCCTTGCCGGGAAGCAAACGACAGAAAAGCTAAGTTGCCAAAGTTTGAGCAACCAATTTTGAAATTTTTTGAGTTATCTTCCTCGAACGACCCTGCTTTGTATGGAAAACCTGTGCGCGGAGGAACCAACTCGTGGCTAGTTGCGCCCTTACTTTGTTTCGAGTCCGCTCAACAACTTAAGTGTGCTGTATCTAGTCGCGACAAGGTTTCTTGTCGGAAGCAGCACCGCCAGCAGGCTGCTGAAGTTCCGCACTCAGCGCCCGCGGCTCGGGCGCCTGCACCGACAAGTTCCCTAGAAGCGTAGGGTAAAAACATACAAAGGAAGGAATCTAGTAGAGGAAATAACATAGCAATTGATAACTGAAATAAAGTTATATTACAAGATAACTTGTCGTAGCTCTAACAGACTGTTTTCATAACATGATTAGCAGCGACAAGGGAAAAGAAGAAATGGGCGGCCTAGTCTACGCGTCCGCCCTCGACCCTCTTGATCTCGCTCACCTTGTCCACAATGGGTGCAACAAGGGCCTTGAGTGCGTCCCGATCGGCGTCTGGCGGCAAGGACTTGAGGACGTTGGTGAAGCTGAGGCCTGGATTGCGGAAGGCCACCTTCATCAGCACCTTCTGGAGAACCCCGACGTAGATTTTGCGTGACTCGTCGGCCAGCTGCTTTGGGATCCTCTCCCGGAGCCGCTGGAGTGCCGTCGCCACGCCCTTGAAGAACAGGCTGAGCTTGGCGCTGGGTTGGAGATTCTCGTCGGAAGGATACCCAAAGTCCTCCATCCCCAGCTGCGCCAGCTCCTCGTTGATGACTGCGGCAATATTCACCAGACCCTCGGTCCAGTGCTCCATAGTGTCTCTGAACGAGTTCTGGGTAACTGCGATGCTCTCCAGCAGCGCCTTGTCAGCTTTGACCTTCTCCGACAAGGTTTTCTCCCGCTCCTTGGCGGCCTCTAGCGTCTGCATCAGCGTGGCCAGCTTCAACTCCAGGTCCGCATTTGAATCCTTGGCGGCGTTGAGCTCCTTGCCCCTCTCAGCGAGAAGACCTTGCAGCTCACCATGGGCGGCAGCATCCTTCTCACGCTCACACTTGAGCGCAGCAAGCTCCTCGCCGCTCTTCCCGATATTGGCCTCCAGCTGCGCCACCTTCTCCTCCAGCTCTTTCTTGGCGGCCTCTGCGATCGCGGCAGCGTCCTTTGCTTCCTTGAGCGCCCCGCCAAGTGCTTGCTCGCGCTCGGCGAGCTCCTCCTCGTAGCTGTCGAGGTTGGCCTTCCGCAGCACCAATTCACCTTCTCGCACGGACTGCTTCTCGGCGGCTAGCCTTTGCTCCTCCTCAGCTTCGGCCTTCTCGAGAAGGAAGGTCGTGCGCTCCTCGTCGAGTCGCTCCCGCTACTGTGCCAGAGACCGGAGAGCTTCTTGATTTTGGCCCCGGAGCTCCTCCGCGCGCTTCTCCATGTCAACTCTCGCCTTCGCGATAAGCGCTTCCCGGGAAGCCAGCTTGGCTTGCCGGGCGCGGTAGAGTGACAGCAGCTTCCGCAGCAGCTGCTCCTCCTCAGGCTCGCCACTGCTGCTGCTGGGCGCATCGACCAATGACAGTCCAGCAGAGGCGAGCGCCTCCCCATCAAAAGTTTCCCCCTCAATCGGCGCCCTGGAGCTCGACGCCCAGGGTAGCTTGATGAAGATATCGTCGCCGGCCTTCAAGTAGGCGCCGGCTTGGGGCTCCTCGGAGCCCGGCCCCGCAGCAGCGGTAGAGGATCAGCGGTCGGTGCAGCGCCTGGCGCTCCTGCGGCCTCAGGGTCGTCAGTGCGATCGCCCGAACCCTCGCCGGCTTCTGCGGGAGCAGCCTTGGCGGCCTCCTCGCCGGCGGTCTCATTAGCACCGGCCCCTTCCTCGCCGGCGCCCTCTGTCTCCATTGGCTCAGCCGCAGATGGGTCTGAAGAACGAAGAAGGGGGAAAAATCAATCAAAAATCCAAGAGAAGAAAATCAGAAGAAGAAGAACCCAAGGGAAAGTTTTTGGACAAGGGAATTACCTGTGCCAAGATCTGCAGTTGCGGTCTCGGCCGCCGCAGGATCGACGGTGCTGCCCCTTGCCGGAGAGTTCTCCCTTGCGGAGAGCGCTCCCTTACCGTAACCCCTCCCTTGGCGGCGTAGTCGAAGCAGATGGCACTTCAAAACCACCTTCCGGGCGCTCCTGATGGGGCTGCTCTGCTCCTACACAAATCAACAAGCAAGATATCAACAAAGGAAAATGCACTCATGCGCGCCTGACAGCAGAAAGCTAACTATGAACTTACGCTGGGGGCTGCGCTGGGGGCTGCTTTGAGGAGTGATTGCCGGGTCCATCAAGGTGGTCTCGGACCCACACCCCGCTGACACGGTGGGGTCATCTTCGATGACGATCACCGCGGCCTTGGCCCTCTTCGCCGCTCTCTGGGCCAGCGTCCTGAAAAGAAAGGAGTCCAGATTGAAGCAAGTCAGATACAAGATAAAAACAACAAAATTGAAGAACTACAAGAGCACCAAAGAAGCTTACTCTTCTTCCTCCTCATCGGAGCTGAGCGCGGAAAGATCGAAGTCCAGCTCCCCTCTGGTGCGGCGAGGCGGAGGAGTAGGATCCCTTGCCCGCTTGGCGGGGGCGGGGGCGGTGGCCCGGGAAGATCCCGCTCCAGTTGCCGCTGCTGCGTGAGACGCTCCCGTGGCAACATTGCTTGCCGCGGTAGAGCGTGTCGCACGGCTTGGCGGCTGTTGAGCCGGCTGCCGCCCTGCTACGTCCGCGGCCCTGCGAAGACGCCTCCTTGGCGGGGCCGGGGGCTCCGCCTGCGGCAAGCTTTCTGAAGGCTCGGGCTCTTCCTCGCCGGCCTCGCTCGGCTCGGCTTCAGAACCAGTAGGCTCTTCCTCGCCAATGAACTCCGCGCGCTCGGCATGGTTTGCCGCTTCTGCCGCCTCCGCCCCCTCCACGGTGAACCCGAACACGCCCGCGGCAGCTGCGGCCGCAACCTCTTCCGCCCTAGTGGCGATGCGCTGCAGCTCCTCATCGGTGGTGTCACGGGTGAGGCTCTTCTGCTCCTCAGCGTGGACCGGCACTTCTTCCAAGTTGTCGAAGAACGCTTGCACGACGTCATCCGCAGGCTCTTGCCAAGTTGGAACGATTCCGTGTGAATCGCACAACGGCATCATGGCGCGGATCCGGTCAAGCGAAGAATTGTTGCACAAGGGAACGACGCCCCTCAGCAGCGTGAATGGGTGCTGGGGGTCGCGTTTGAACAACTCCAGGAGCATTGCATCCAGCTCCAAGACGGTGAAGTTGTAGTTGAGGCCCGGCCGCAGCCTCATGATGTCCGCCGAGTTCTTGAATTCCCAGGCGGGCCTCCCCCTCTCCTGCAGGGGGGCGATGCGGCGGCGGAGGAAATCTGCGCCTACAGCGCCTACAGTGAGCCCGGCAAGCCTGAGGCGAAGGATCCTAGTAATGGCGATCTTCAGCCTCTCGTCTTCCGGGGCCACGTTGCTCCAGTCATTGTCACGCACTATTGGAGCTTGGCGCACGGCGGAGAAGGGCTGCGGATTCTCCTCGACGATCTAGCACCACTCCGCTCTCCACTCATCCCACTTGCTGCGGAGCTCACCCTCCAAGTACGCCTCCTTCTTGCCGACTCTCGAGATCCAGGCGATCCCTCCGGCAAGCGGCTCTCCTCTCTCTACCCGAGGTATGAAGAAGTGGCGGAAAAGGGCAACATTGGGGTGGACTCCGACAAAGTTTTCGCACAAGTGTGTGAAAACTGCCATGGTCAGAACGGCGTTGGGGGTGAAGTCAAGGAGGCGGAAGCCGTAGGTGTTCATGATATCGCAGAGGAACTCCGAGAAGGGCGGGCAGAGCCCGCAATAGAAGAACAGCGCGAAGAATGGGTACCCGTTTGGAGCCAACTCCGAAGCAGCGGCCGGGAGTACCCTCGTGCGCGGATGCGCCCGCATCTCCGTCGCCCAAAAGAGGTAGAAGTACTCCCTCAGCTCCTGCACGCCGAGCTGGTGGGAGAAGATCGCCCGCTCCTTCCGCAGCGCCGCGAGCCGCTGCGCCTCGGCCGACTTCACGCCCTTTCCCTTGTCGGCTTTTGGAGCCATGGCGGAGGTGGTGGGGGAGGTCGACGGCGTGGTGATGCTGGTGGCAATGGGGGGCGGAGCGCTGCTCTCTCGGCTTCGAGAAGAAAGGGGGGAGCGGCGGAGTAGTAGCAACCAGCAAGGGGGAACGAACTGCCCCTGTTTCCTCTGCTTATAAAGAGGGACGGGGCGGACGTTTCGCCCTTCCGAATAAAGAACCACCCACGATCTCTCCCATGATGCCGCATTCAACGCGCGCCGTTAGGGGAGACCGCGGTGGATACGGAACTAGATTCGGCGTGGCCCAGTCCACGTGTGCCCGTGCCCTGTCTTGGGCCTGGCCCAACAGCGCTCGGCACCGTGTCTGGCCCAGGCCCAGGGGCTCCTGTCGGTGTACTAGAATAGGGGTACCCTAGTACCCCGAACTTGTGCACGGGCAGTTGCAGCACCCCGCGCCAAGGCTTGCCGGGCGAACGCCAAGATCCTCCATGGTTCCCTTGGGGCCATTCAAGAACAAAGTATTGAAGCTCAGGAGACAAGGCCCCAGCAAGAGGAGCTTGCCGGGAAGGCCAACCAAGGCACTCCAAGGAACTTGCCGCGACGCGCCACGTGCTCCGGCAGGGCAACAAGGCCCCGGCAAGAGGAGCTTGCCGGGAAGACCAACCAAGGTACCTCGAGGCCCGGTGAGCGACAAGCTTCCGGACCCAACAAGATAACAACAGCTGCAAGGCGCTTGCCGCGGCAGGCGGCCACTCTGTGCCCACGCTCCAGCGCATCCACCAACGTGTCGCTCTGGGGGCCTCGCCAGGCGCGCATGGCGGGAGGCTGTGCAGCCAGCGGTGCGCAGTGGCATGCGAAGCTGACAAGATCGCCATCGTGGCGAACGGTGGCGCCCATAACGGTCCTTTTCTGCACTGTTTGGGCCACTCAGACGGGCATTTAATGCCCTTGTCCCCTGCCGTCATGGTTAGGTAGGGTTCACTTTACAAGTAACTGTACCAACCACCTCACTTTTTACATTTGTACCCTTCTCTGCGTTGCCACCTGTCGGTGACCCCTTTAGTGTATAAAAGGAGGCCCATGCGCAATGTAGAGGAGGTTCGGTTCGACTCCAGATTCATTCGTGAGCCAGAAAACACTTAGCTCTCGCGAGCAAGAACATAATACAACCAGACAAGCAGCAGTAGGAGTGTTATCTCTCTGGAGAGCTCCGAAGCTGGGTAAACTGCTCGTGTGCTTCGCCTCGATCTGCTCTTCGTGCGATCTCCGCCCCCGCCAAACCGAGAAGGGGCCCGGTCCGCCGGCCCCATAGGTGTTCGTGGATCAGTTTCCCCGACACCTTAGAAAATCTCACTTTGAAGGCAATGCTAATAATGAAATCGCCCAAACATCTCCAGTGGAATATATTACAGATGAAGACCGGACAACCCTCATTCAACACTGGTCTGATCTAAAGTATCAGGTAGGCTATATGTATTTGATCAGACCACATATTGAACTTGTATTTATGTATGTGCCTTACAAGTGTATCTTCTTCTAGGCTAACTGTTTGAAGAACAAAACCAACCGTTCTAAAGTGAAATTCCCACAGACAACAGGATCTCCTAGGTATATTGCACATTGCGAGGCTCTTGTAAATACCTGCTACTTCCTTCTCTATTTTTGTGCCATATTATCGTATCTATATTGACTTGTTCCAAATACAGAGGAAAGCCCGTGCGGACCAAAAAGAACCTGAACCGAATGCAGTGCAAATCTTCAAGGATTTCCACACCAGCAAGATGAAGGGAATGAGCACACCAGTTCAAGCCGTTGTTGTTAGTCCTTACTCCTCCTGCCTTGAACTAATTGGTACTGAGATGTGTTCATTTAACTACTTGGTTTGCAGCCAATGCCAGTTACTCTGTTCACTTTTATTCACAGTTGTCTAAACATATCATTTCACCTTACATGGTTTAAAAGAGATGAAGGATATTCTTTTGGTCTTGATCTGTAATCTAGTTGTTATGTTCACGTGCGCACACAATGATAAAATAGCATGTTTGTTTTATATCTGTTTTCCCATGATATGAATGATGTCATACTATGTTCATCCTACTTTAAACCATGTCTCTTTATCCTTAGATGTCAACGAATGTGAGGAAATAGACAATGCAGTAGGCATGCTACATGGACATATGTTCCGAAAGTGATTTTGTTATGTAGTTGGCACTATAATACATGCTAATGTATTACAGTAGTTCACCAAAATAAGTAATGTATAAACATTTAACCTACTTTGTTTGTTTTCGTCTCATTAGTAACTTATCTGGTACACTAATCTACAAGTTCAAATTTTTAGGAAGCTATGGAACAAATGATTGAACAACCACAACCACCTGAAGGTGACGAGGCTACTATAGGCACAATGTCAACTCTTGCTGCAGTGCGTCAGTATCTCTCCACTAACAATGCAAAAAGCACCTTCCTGTGTAATTCTGGGTTGGTTGTCAAGGTAACCTCGTCCAAATCGCCTACTGAACAAAATCTTCCTGCTAGACAGAGTGATATATCTATGCTCCAGACACAAGTCCAATCCCTAATGGACGTTGTTTCGGAAAGAAGAATAGTGGTTGAGAAATGTCGTCAAGATATGAATGGTTTTGAAACCAGACTATCAGACATTCACTTCGTTGTTCGAGAGCAATGGCGAAAAAAAGGTGGAGATCGTGCTGCTCCATTAGATTCTACAGCCTGAAACATTAGCACTCAGGTCAAATGATCTGTGCTTCTATACATCTGATGGTGCTTTTATCTAGAAGGACTATAAACTTTATGCCAACAGGCCTTTTGTTGTATGGTTGGAATTTTTTTTGTTGTGATACAACATTTATGATGCTGCCTCAGGCTGCAGTAATTACGATGCTATTTTTGTATAGTGTAGGTTTATCTTAGTAATGTATTCGGCCGAAAGCTTCATAGGAGCCTGAGGGAGTCCTGGATTAGGGGGTGTTCGGGTAGCCGGACTATACCTTCAGCCGGACTCCAGGACTATGAAGATACAAGATTGAAGACTTCGTCCCGTGTCCGGATGGGACTTTCCTTGGCGTGGAAGGCAAGCTTGGCGATGCGGATATTCAAGATCTCCTACCATTGTAACTGACTCTATGTAACCCTAACCCTATCCGGTGTCTATATAAACCGGAGGGTTGTAGTCCGTAGGCAATCAACTCCATACACAACAATCATACCATAGGCTAGCTTCTAGGGTTTAGCCTCCTTGATCTCGTGGTAGATCTACTCTTGTACTACCCATATCATCAATATTAATCAAGCAGGACGTAGGGTTTTACCTCCATCAAGAGGGCCCGAACCTGGGTAAAACATCGTGTTCCTTGCCTCCTGTTACCATCCGGCCTAGACGCACAGTTCGGGACCCCCTACCCAAGATCCGTCAGTTTTGACACCGACATTGGTGCTTTCATTGAGAGTTCCTCTATGCCGTTGCAATCAGGAAGGATGCCTCCTCCCGTCTTTAAAGACAGCGTCGTTGCTAAGGGAGCCTTGGCTGTCGGCCAAACCCTCCAGCTAGGTGGTTTCCTCATGACCGCCTGTTCGGCTATTGCGCCGACGGTGACCTATCGGGTCATCAAAAGCAACCTACACGTCAGCTCGGAGCTCGTCGAGCAGCTAGATCCAATGGAGCTCTCTTCCGTAAACGAGCTCCTGGATCGCATCGCCGCCCTGGGGGTCGCTACGGATTACGACCAGGTTGGGCTTAAACCCGATCTAAGAGAAATTAACTCTCCCCAAGTCACCCACCATGTTGCCATGGTAGAGGCGCAGTGCGGTGACCTTTCATCTATTTTAAGGACTAGCTACATCCGAATTCCCGACTCCTCCAAGCCAGACACCTGCGGAGAGGAGGATGTAACTCAAGACCCGAGCTTAGGATCAGGCAATGGGCTAGATTCGTTGGACAACATCCAAGAATCTGAACTTCAGAGTTCAGCAACTCTTTGGCCTCCGAATCTTGGATTGGGTGAGGTTTCAGATTCAACGACACCCGCCCACCCGAACATAAGCGATCTCTCCCAAATCAGGCAGAAGCCCGAGGAAACAGTACATCATTACTAGGCCAGATTCCTCCTGGTTATGAACAGGATAAAGGATTGCCGCGAGGGAGACGCAATCTCAATTTTCTACAGTAATTGCAAGGACGAGGGAATCCTTAACGCCGTAAGTCGTCGTGATATTACACGCTTCGCTGACTTGGCGTCCATAGTACAAAAATACTGTGCAATGGAAAGCGCTTGGAAAACCGAAATAAAATTTTGGGATAATCCGGCCTTGAATAATAATCCCGTTCGAACTAAGAGGGTGCATCATCATAGGACACCCGAGATAAACACCAAAAAGCCAAAACCCTCTACAGGGCATGGAACCATACTGGAAAGGTGGCTTGATGGACCCTGTAGAATTCATAGTACAGAGGACGCCACACCAACTCACAGCCTTAGAGCATGTTGGATACTCCTACAGGTGGCCAAAATTGGCGAGGACCTCTTAATTCTGGAGGCCGCAGAAAGCCAGCCCGAGAACACCAGTACCGTTCTCACAGTCTTCGAGACTTTCGCATCAAACAATATGCGAAAAAGAACACTCCGTAGCCTCGTTGAAGTCTATCAAGTTGCAACAATAAATCCATGGAGCGACACTGCTATTACCTTCAACGCAAGTGATGAACCTAGATTCCGAACAGCCCGAGCACCAGCCGCATTGGTCCTCAGTCCCATAGTGGACGGCTTTCGCCTCACCAAGGTGCTCATGGATGGAGGCAGTGGACTGAACCTCATTTATGAGGAAACCCTTCAAAAAATGGAAATAGACTGGAACCGCATCGAGCGAAGCAGCACAACCTTTAGAGGAATAATCCCCAGTCGGGAAGCGCGCTGCACAGGAAAAATCACACTAGATGTGGTGTTCGGCACGCCGATAATTACAGGTCCGAAGAAGTCACGTTTCAGGTGGCCCCGTTTAAGAGCGGATATCACGTTTTACTAGGGCGGGAAGCATTCACAATCTTCCAAGCAATACCCCATTACGGGTACATGAAGCTTAAGATGCCCGGGCCGAATGGAATTATCACTCTAGCTAGTGATCCGGACATAGCACTCCGCGCCGAAAGCAAGACGGCCGCATTAGCCCTTGAGGCGCTATCCGAAGCCTTAGAGGCGGAGGAACTGACTGCGCTGCGCTCCATGGTTAATAGGGATGATGTGATACTCGATAAGAGATCCAAATCCACATCCTTTAAGCCAGCTGATGAAATAGTCAAATTCCAGGTCCATCCAACGGACCCCAATAAAACAGCTTCCATCGGGGCACGACTGAACCCTGATGTAGACGCTGCACTGCGAGAGTTCCTATGAGTGAACTGGGACATTTTCGCCTAGCACCCTTCAGACATGCCAGGGATCCCACGCAGGCTGGCCGAACACAGCTTAAATATCCTAAAAGGATTCAAACCTGTCAAACAAGCCCTTCGGTGTTTTTCTGAACCCAAGAGACAGGCTATGGGAGAGGAGCTAGCCAAGCTATTGGAGGCCGGATTCATTAGAGACATAAAACATCCGGACTGGCTAGCAAACTTGGTGATGGTACCAAAGAAGGACAAATCCTGGCGCCTGTGTGTCGATTTTAAAGACCTTAACAAGGCTTGCCCAAAGGATCCCTTCCTCCTCCCCCGTATCGATCAAATTATCGATGCCACCGCAGGACACGACTCGTTGTGTTTCCTCGACGCATACTCCGGATACCATCAAATCAAGATGGCAGAATCAGACCAAGCCGCAACAACATTCATCACACCATACGGCCCATTCTGCTTCAACACAATGCCCTTCGGGCTGAAAAACACCGGCGCAACATATCAGCGCGTGATCCAGACGTCTGGCAAATCAGATCGGCAAAACAGTGGAGGCGTATGTGGATGATGTGGTCGTCAAATCAAGACATGTTGAATCTCTAGTAGACGACTTGAGGCTTACATTCGATAACCTTCGAAAATATGACATCAAGCTCAACCCGGAAAAATGTGTCTTCGGCGTTCCAGCCGGAAAGCTCTTGGGCTTCATTGTATCTGGTAGAGGAATCGAAGCAAACCCAGCCAAGATCCGAGCTTTGTCACAATTGGATGTGCCAAAGGACCTTAAACAAATACAAAAATTAACCGGGTGCATGGCGGCTTTAAGCCGCTTCATCTCCCGCTTGGGAGAAAAGGCACTACCCCTTTATCGCCTCCTTCGGCGCACCGAACACTTCGAGTGGACGGATGCCGCCATGGCCGGACTTGATGAAATAAAAGCCATATTGGCAACAAACCCAGTCCTGTCGCGCCAATCACCGGCGAACCAATGTTATTGTACATTGCAGCAACACACCAAGTTGTCAGCGCAGTGCTTGTTGTCGAGCGGGAAACGGACGGACACAAATTCCCCCTTCAAAGGCTGGTCTACTACGTGTCCACTGTCCTCACTCCATGCAAATCACGGTACCCGCATTATCAAAAGATTGCATACGCGGTATTCATGGCATCCCGGAAGCTACGACACTACTTTCAAGAGTGTTCCATAACAGTAGCCTCGGAAGTGCCACTAAACGATATTATCAACAACCGCGATGCAATGGGCCGGATTGCAAAATGGGCCATCGAGCTTCTCCCGTTCGATATAACCTATAAGCCACGGCGAGCTATTAAATAGCAAGTTTTGGCCGACTTCGTCGCAGAATGGACGGAGGCCGAGCTCCCTAAACAGTACGGCACATATTCAAACCGGATTATGCATTTCGACGGCTCCAAAATGTTGGCCGGACTGGGGGCTGGCGTCGTCCTAACGTCCCCCATAGGAGACACAGTCCAATATGTGCTCCAGATCATGTACATGAATTCCAACAATGCAGCCGAATATGAGGCCCTCCTACATGGTCTCCGGATAGCAGTATCCATGGGTATCCAGCGCCTAGAGGTACGCGGGGATTCAAACCTCGTGATATCCCAAATAAATGGAGACTTCAACGCCAAAGACCCAAAAATGGCAGCTTACCGCAACGACGTCCTAAAAATGTCAGCTCGGTTCGAAGGGCTGGAGTTTCACCATATAGCCCGAGAAAACAATCAAGCAGCGGACGTCCTGGCACGCATCAGAGCAAAACGTGATGCAGTCCCCCCCAACATCTTTTTGTGAAAGATTTTTCAAGCCATCCGTAGCATGGGAGGGGGAACCCATAAATAACAGCCCGGACCCAGCCGCACCACTCGACGCCGAACAATCTGACACAATTGGAGGCTCGGCCAATGAAATTACACCTTCAGCCCACGTAATAATGGCAGTCATCGCCCCGTGGGCAGAATCATTCCTAGCCTACCTTATTAGGCAGGAACTCCCGGAGGACCGAAATGAGGCCCGCTGCCTAGTGCGGCGATCTAAAGCCTATAGAGTCCATGAGGGAGAGCTTTATAAGAAAAGCACTACCGGAGTCCTTCAAAGGTGCATCTCCGAAGAGGAAGGGCAGAACCTTCTGGATGAAATTCATGCGGACTCGGTGGTCACCACGCCGCTGCTCGGTCCCTTGTTAGCAAGGCTTTCCGTACAAGCTTTTATTGGCCGACGGCCCGGGCAGACGCTCAGGACCTAGTCCAACGATGCGCTGGTTGCCAAATTTTCGCCAACCAAAGCCATATGCCACCCACCGCACTCCAAACTATACCCATCACCTGGCCTTTTGCGGTCTGGGGGCTTGACATGGTCGGACCCCTTAAAGGTAGGACCGATAGGAAAAAATACTTACTGGTCATGGTGGATAAATTCACCAAATGGATAGAAGCCAAGCCTGTTAAAACGGCCGAATCCGGACCTATGATAGACTTCATATCTGGGGTTGTACACCGTTATGGCGTCCCCCACAGCATCATAACCGATAACGGTACAAACTTTACCGCCGACGAGGTAAAACTCTGGTGCAAAAACATGGGCATCAAGCTTGATTATGCTTCCGTCTATCACCCACAAACCAACGGCCAGGTCGAACGTGCAAATGGTCTTATCATGAGCAGCATTAAACCCAGACTGGTGCGGTCCCTCAAGGAATCTAACACGCACTGGGTAGAGGAGCTCGACTCCGTGCTATGGGGGCTGCGGACCACGCCAAATCGCACCACCGGATACACACCATTTTTTATGGTGTACGGCGCAGAGGCAGTTCTGCCCTGCGACATAATTCATGACTCACCTAGAGTGCGCATGTACGAAGAAAGAGAAGCCGAGCTCGATCGGCAGGACAACTTGGACGCCCTGGAGGAGGAGCGTGACGTGGCAAAAGCCCGTTCCGCATTTTATCAACAGTAGGCCCGAAGATATCAAAGCAGAGAAGTACGGGCCAAAAATTACAATGTTGGCGAACTAGTTCTACGCCTGCCGGATAAGAAAAAGGACAAACTCAAGCCCAAGTGGGAAGGTCCATTCATAATTTACCAAGTCCTGACTGGCGGGGCTTACCGCCTGCGAGATGCGTCGGATAACCGACTCGAGCTGAACCCGTGGAACGCCACCCGTCTCCGAAGATTCTAAGCCTAGCGCCGGACTCTGTGTTCGTCTCCTTCCTCTGTCCATTTTTTGCATTTTTCTGTCTTACATTTCTCTCCTTCCCCTTTTTTCTTTTATAGCCCTTAAAGGCTCATCTAGTGACGCGCTACTCGCGCTCATTAAACCTGGGGGCTTCTTTAACAGAAGCTTATTTATACGGGCTTCACGCCCAACACATGCGTCAAACTTCCGCATGTACCTTTTTCTTCACCATTATATGCATCGATATGACTTAAGTTTTGGCCAAGCTGGGTTGCCTGGCTCCTGTGCTTACCCCTACGTTCCCGATTGTTCGGCTAGGCGGTAAAGGGAGCACCTCTGTGATTGTTACTGCTGGGTCAGCCGGATGTGTACCTCAGACTGGGTGAAGCCGAAAGCTAGCGTTCTTAAGGGAATATTCGGTCGGTGAGATAAAAGATGATCTTTTTACTCATTTTATGCGCCCCCAGATGCTTTTTTCTGCGTCTTTTTACGCAGTCCAGACATGCACTTTAGGGCATGCCTTCCAGCGAAAGGAACCCCTAACGGAACTATTCTCTCTGGAAGATGTTTCTTACTAACCATGTAATATAACATAACTAGTTGGGCACTTGTCTGATAAAGCACTAATGACCCCTACGCCTGGTCTCCATGCATACCACGGTTCTTATATAACCGCTATGGTATTCGGACACACTCCGGACTGTCAGGTCCCGAGGTTGAAGCGAAAAGGTTGGCAACGACAAATGATCTACAATCCGGCTAGAAGGCATTACACATGTCAATTCAAAATTACATAGTCATTCTGACTGATTGTATTCCTCTTCTATACCATCTAACAGGCTGTCTAATTTGTAGTCCCGCTGGGAATACTTCGCGGCTAACTCTACTTGGTCATATACTAAGCTTACAGGGATCTCCTTCCCGTCAGGCCCCACTGGTCCGACCTCGGCCATGTGGTTTGGGTCAGACTTCGTAAAACGGGTCTTCACCATGGCCCAGGCCTCCCTAGCGCCTTGTCGCTAGGCCGATATCTTCCACAACCGGAAGCACCGCCGAGCTCCCTTCAGCTTCTCCGCAAGCTCTCCAAGGCCCTCGGGCATGGAGTGGGCATGCCATAAGGCTTGGGCAACGCCTCGCATCGCCTGCCGAATTCGCTTGTGCAGTTGCATGAGTTCGGGAAGAAGGTCACCCGTAGAACCGGGCATCTCCTCTACAGGACGACCTGTGAGCATACCTACAGACATTACTCTGTTAGTCGACTTCCTCGCCGAACTCTTTTTTCAAAGTTCGTTCAAGCACTTACTAAAAATGTTGCGTCGAAGCCGCTGATTCTCCTTCGTGGAGTCCGATAGCTGGCCACGAACATCTTTAAGTTCGACGTCCATCTTGGTGTTGGCATCCTGAAGATCATTCTTCTCTCGCCTCACCTTTGTCAACATACTCTCACCGGCCTTTTGCAGGCATAAGAGTTGTTGCTTGTCCGGATCTAGTCCGGCGCCATTTGCAATATGATTTGTCAGATTTGCACCCACACCGCACAATACTAATCTTTCGAAGTGTATCTTACCTGAGGGGGTCTCTTTGGGATTCCCTGCTGTGGCTAGTGCGGCCTCTAGTTGGGCCTTGCACTTTTCCAACTCCTGGGACAGTACGGTATTCTTCTCTGTAAGAAGCTGCATATTAAATGATCCTTAAATCAGTTGCTCTAACTGTTTCAAGTCTCGGGGGCTACTGGTATATATATATTTGACCAAAATTTTCTTACCCGTATGTCTTTTACATACTGCTCCGTGGCTCTGGCTAAACCATTTTGAGCGGCACGGAGGTACACATCTCCTGAATTAAAGGCATCTAAAGCCTCTTGGGAGAAACAAGCGTCACGTAGAACTGTCCGGCGATGCCTGTGGTTCATGGCACTCTCCACTTCAGAATTTGTGGCAGACAGCCTGTCCGCATCCTCTGTCGGAGGAGCGTCCGGTGCGCACCTTGTGCTCACCTCCGCTTCCTGGACAGACGTTGGAGCCTGGCTGGTGGAGGCGCGATTGGCAACCTCTCCGGATGTAGTCCGGCGAGGTCTCTTCGTTCTGAAGATAGAATGAAAGTTAATATGCCCTGACAGAATAACACCAGGGAAATAGAGGGTGCTCTATACCTTTGCGCTGGCATCTCAATCCGGACTACATTCCTTTTTGCCCCACGGGGCCCTGCGGCCCCTCATTGGCTAGCCACCGTAGGTTCGGCCTCCTGCCTCGGAAATCTCCCCTGCAAAACACGGTTGTCGTCAGAAACACTGGAGTACGTGAGAGTGGAATCTCTCTCAAGGGAATGAGACTCCGGTTTCTGTCACCTGGGAGGCCAGGATTAACCCTGGGTAATCAGCCGTGATGGCTACCAAGGTATTGTCCTTGCTTAGCTGATGGAACACCCCGTCGATAAGCTCCACTGATATGTCTGGATCCTCTTCGGAGTCTGGATCGAGGGACCGTTCTGGGTCCTCGGGCTGTGGAGGGCGGCTGTTTATATCCTTTACCACATGTCGCAGTTCCTGCATTGAAGACGTTAGACTACATATCTAACTGTGGGAGTATAAAACAAACGGGCAAGCGCAGTTGTTCACTTACCCAGCTTGGAGGATCATACATAGTAAATCCGGCCTGCGGGTTGACGCGGAGGAATTCCTCCTTTTCTCCCTTGTACAAAGAGGATAAGATCTTTACTAGAGCGGCAGCTGAGGACGGCCCCTTACGACCGTAACGGGTGGCGTCATCCTCCCCGTTGAAATCCCACATGGGGTGGCCTCTATATTGAAGTGGCTGCACCCCCCGCATAATACATGTGGCCATGACTCCAATCATGGTTAGTCCGGAATGAGCCAACAGTCTTATCCGGCCCATCAGGTAAAGGACGTCTCTGTCGCTTTCTCTCTAAGAGCTCCGCGGACGCCAGCTCAAGCGTTTCTTCAATGGAGCACTGTTGAACTCAGGGAGACCGACCCGGATAGGGTCCGGTAGCGGGACGTCATCTATATAAAACCATTCCGAAGGCCAGTCCTCGGACACCTTCTTTGGGGTTCCGGATAGGTATCCGGTCCCGGTGACGCGCCATACTTCGGCTCCGCCCACTTGGTATATAGACCCCTTTTGAGAATGGGGCACCAGGCAGAATAACCTCTTCCACAGCGCAAAATGAGCCTCAACGCCTAAAAATAGCTCGCAAAGGGCGACGAAACCCGCAATATGCAATACAGAGGCGGGCGTGAGATTGTGCAGCTGGAGGCCGTAGAACTCTAGAATCCCGCGGAGAAATGGATGAATTGGAAATCCCAGTCCCCTTATTAGATAGGGGACGAGGCACACCCGCTCTCCTTTAGAAGGATTGGGGGTGCTCCCCGCTTGTTTTTCGCCATTGTAGGTGGCGAGACCGGCTCGGACCGGGACCATGTATGCTTGAGGGAGAGATCCCTTGGCCTGAAGTGATGCTAACTCGCTATGCGGGATGGTGCAACTCTCCCAGTCCCCGGGTTTGGGACCGGAGGGGCGAGGGGAGGAGCTGCGACGGCTGGTCATGTTGGAATGGACCTTTGCTGGAAGCGCTCTGATGATAACTCGCGGAAAGGAGAAGATGTGGTTTGGACCTAAATCCCCATCCCGTTAAATAGGCGGCTCGTTTATACGACTAGGGGTGTGGATGTAAAAACGCCCTGGCTTTTCGCATTCGTTTGACACATGGAAGACGACCATTATTGGGCGTGGAAGCCGAGGAACACTACATTACAAAAATCAGACATTATTCCTACAGGTACATAAGATTTGGAGAAGAACCCGCCTTGCAATGCCGAACAATCTGCGCACTGGACTCATCGTCATTGAAGCCTGGTTCGGGGGCTACTGAGGGAGTCCTGGATTAGGGGGTGTTCGGGTAGCTGGACTATACCTTCAGCCGGACTCCAGGACTATGAAGATACAAGATTGAAGATTTCGTCCCGTGTCCGGATGGGACTTTCCTTGGCGTGGAAGGCAAGCTTGGCGATGCGGATATTCAAGATCTCCTACCATTGTAACCGACTCTATGTAACCCTAACCCTATCCAGTGTCTATATAAACCGGAGGGTTGTAGTCCGTAGGCAATCAACTCCATACACAACAATCATACCATAGGCTAGCTTCTAGGGTTTAGCCTCCTTGATCTCGTGGTAGATCTACTCTTGTACTACCCATATCATCAATATTAATCAAGCAGGACGTAGGGTTTTACCTCCATCAAGAGGGCCCGAACCTGGGTAAAACATCGTGTTCCCCGCCTCCTGTTACCATCCGGCCTAGACGCATAGTTTGGGACCCGCTACCCGAGATCCGCCGGTTTTGACACCGACAGAGCCCAACATGCCAACATTCGTCGGGCCCATTCCAATTGGGCTAAAAGCGATTACAGGACGAAATTGGCATGTAGCCCACTAAAAATATTTGGGCCTAAATCAGCTTAAGCTTTCATATTTTTCTTGTAGGCATGTGCCCATAGTGGGCCTTTAACAGGCCCAAATATAATTTGGGCCCTCAGTAAAAATAGGCCGTTTACAGGTGTAAATATCTTGAGCCCATAAAAGACATGGGCCTTTAATAGACCGAAAGTGAGATTGGGCCCTGATTGTGACAAATAACCCACTGGACTTAGCGGGCCGAAATGGTGGCCCATTTACGATGCGGATCTTTGACAGGCCAAAATTCGGACGGGCCGTAAATGCGCCGTCCTAATACACGGGCCTTTAACAGGCCGGAACTTCGGTCGGGCTAGATTATTGTCATTTTTATATGGGCCGTTAATGGGCCCGATATGACATTGGGCCACATATGGCCAATGGTTTACGTCCGGCGTTAACAGACCGAAAATGACAACAGGCCGAAAGTGGCCCAAAGCTATAGTGAGCCTCTAACAGGCTGAATGTCAGACATGGCCGAATATGACCCAAATCCTTCACGGTCGCTTATGGGCCGAAAGTTTTGATGGCCTGTAAATGGGCCGAAATAAAGCGGGACCTTTAACAGGCCGGAAATACACCGGGCCGTAATTTGGCCCAATTACTTAGCGGACTCTTAACTGGCCAGAAGTGACCATGGGCCACGTTGATGACAAGTTTAGGATAGGCCGTTGACGGGCCGATTTGACAGAGAATGTTGGGCCTTCAGCTGCGCCGGCCCATTATGGTCTGCAGAATCTTGTGGGCCTTTAGCTGGGTCAGCCCATTGTGGTCCGCAAAATCTTGTGGGCCTTTAGCTGGGCCGGCCCACTATGGTCTGCAAAATCGTGTGGGCCTTTAGCTGGGCCGACCCACTATGGTCCGCTAAATTTTGTGGGCCTTTAGCTGGGCCGGCCCATTATGGTCCGCTAAATCTTATGGGCCTTTGGTTGGGCTGGCCCATTTAAACTTTGTGGGCCACTTTTGGGCCGGTCCACGTGTCAACATATCATAGGCCCATCTCGACCGTTGGATGAGTGACACCTGTGCCAACGCGGAGCTGACACGTGGATCCATCAGCCAATGAGAATTTTACACGTGGAAAATCGGCATTGGTCGTGGCTGTTAACGGGTTATTGGATCCAAAATCCGACCTGATAGGTTAACGGTGTTCCGTTATGGTGGATGCCACGTGTCGGTCACCCTTGACGAAAGCACTTCCGTGACATGCGATTTATCGTCATGGATGTGGACACTTCCGTGATGATAATTTTGGCAATGTCATGGGAAACTTCTACGACAGCACACGTATGACTATCTTGATTCCGTCATAAATTTGTCATGGATGTACATGCATGACGGAAAACGCGACCTAATGTGACAAACACGTATCATCACGGAAGTGTATTTTTTTGTAGTCTACACTAGAGTTGAACTAGCTCTACAACCTAACTCAAATAGTTTTACATTAGAACTGAACTAGCTCTACAGGCTAGTTCAAATAGTTTTACACTAGTGGTGAACTATCTCTACAAGCTAGTTTAAATAATTTTACACTAGAGTTGAACTAGCTCTATAACCTAGTAAAAATAATTTTACATTGGAGTTGAACTAGCTCTATAACCTACTACAAATAATTTTACACTAGGGTTGCTCTAGCTCTATAACCTAGTACAAATAATTTTACACTAGTGTTGAACTAGCTCTACAAGATAGTTCAAATAATTTTACAATAGAGTTGAACTAGCTCTACCTGCTAGTTCAAAGAATTTTACACTAGAGTGGAACTAGCTCTAGAGGCTAGTTCAAATAGTTTTACACAAGAGTTGAACTAGCTTTATAACATAGTACAAATACACTAGAGTTGAACAACCTCTAAAACCTAGTACAAATAATTTTACACCACAGTTGAACTAGGTCTATAACCTAGTACACATTATTTTACACTAGAGTAGAACTAGCTTTATAAGTTAGTTCAAATAATTTTCCACTAGAGTTGAACTAGCTCTATAGGCTAGTTCAAATAATTTTACACTAGAGTTGAACTAGCTCTACAGGCTAGTTCAAATAAATTTACACTAGAGTTGAACTAGCTCTATAACATAGTACAAATAATTTTACACTAGATTTGAACTAGCTTGTGACGGCCCCGATTCAATCATACACTAATCATACACGCAAACGTGTATGATCAAGGTCAGGGACTCACGGGAAGATATCACAACACAACTCTACAAATAAAATAAGTCATACAAGCATCATATTACAAGCCAAGGGCCTTCAGGGCTCGAATACAAGAGCTCGATCATAGACGAGTCGGCGGAAGCAACAATATCTGAGTACATACATAAGTTAAACAAGTTGCCTTAAGAAGGCTAGAACAAACTGGGATACAGATCGAAAGAGGCGCAGCCTCCTGCCTGGGATCCTCCTAAACTACTCCTGGTCATCGTCAGCGGGCTGCATGTAGTAGTAGGCACCTCCAGTGTAGTAGGAGTCATCGTCGACGGTGGCGTCTGGCTCCTGGGATCCCACATCTGGTTGCGACAACCAGGTAGACGGGATAGGGGGAAAAGAAGGAGAAAGCAACCGTGAGTACTCATCCAAAGTACTCGCAAGCAAGGAGCTACACTACATATGCATGGGTATATGTGTAAAGGGGTCATATCGGTGGACTGAACTGCAGAATGCCAGAATAAGAGGGGGATAGCTAATCCTATCGAAGACTACGCTTCTAGCAGCCTCCGTCTTGCAGCATGTAGAAGAGAGTAGACTGAGGTCCTCCAAGTAGCATCCTGTAGCATAATCCTACCCGGCGATCCTCTCCTCGTCGCCCTGTTAGAGAGCGACCACCGGGTTGTATCTGGCACTTGGAAGGGTGTGTTTTATTAAGTATCCGGTTCTAGTTGTCATAAGGTCAAGGTACAACTCCAAGTCGTCCTGTTACCGAAGATCACGGCTATTTGAATAGATTAACTTCCCTGCAGGGGTGCACCACATAACCCAACACGCTCGATCCCATTTCGCCGGACACACTTTCCTGGGTCATGCCCGGCCTCGGAAGATCAACACATCGCAGCCCTACCTAGGCACAATAGAGAGGTCAGCACGCCGGTCTAAATCCTATGGCGCAGGGGTCTGGGCCCATCGCCCATTGCACACCTGCATGTTGCGTGGGCGGCCGGAGAGCAGACCTAGCAACCTCCATTACAAAGGAAGTTGCGTTACGCGGTCCAACCCGGCGCGCGCCGCTAAGTCGCTGACGTCACGAAGGCTTCGGCTGATACCATGACGTCGAGTGCCCATAATTGTCCCTGCGTAGATGGTTAGTGCGTATAGGCCAGTGGCCAGACTCAAATCAAATACCAAGATCTTGTTAAACGTGTTATCTTGAAATAACCGCGAACGCCGGCCAGGGCCAGGCCCACCTCTCTCCTAGGTGGTCTCAACCTGCCCTGTCGCTTTTCCACAAAGATCCACATAGAGGGCCATTGGGACAAAGGTCCTTTCAGCCCCCAATCCGTGAATCACTCGCGGGTGCTCCACGAGCCGACCCGACTTTAGTCACCACATGTATCATGTATAAAGTATATAGTATATACCCGTGATCACTTCCCTAGTGATCACGGCCCAATAGTATAGCATGGCAGACGGACAAGAATGTAGGGCCACCGATGGAATACTAGCATCCTATACTTAGCATTTAGGATTGCAGGTAAAGGTAACAACAGTAGTAGCAAGGACAGGCTATGCATCAGGATAGGATTAACGGAAAACAGTAACATGCTACACTACTCTAATGCAAGCAGTATAGAGAAGAGTAGGCGATATCTGGTGATCAAGGGGGGCTTGCCTGGTTGCTCTGGCAAGAGAGAGGGGTCGTCAACACCATAGTCGTACTGGGTAGCAGCGGCGTCGTTCTCGGTGTCTAGCGAGAGAAGAGGAGGAAGAAACAATAAATATAATGCAAACAAATGCATGACGATGCATGACATGACAAAGCATGATGCTAGGTGTGCCCTAACGCGGTACGAGGTGGTACCAGTGAAGGGGGAAAACATTCAGGAAAGTATTCCCGGTGTTTCGCGTTTTTGGACAGATGAAGCGGAGGGGGAAGTTGCGAGTTTGATATTTTAGGGGTGTGTGGCGGACGAACGGATTGCGTATCCGGATTCGTCTCGTCGTTCTGAGCAACTTTCATGACTTTTTCCATCCGTGCTACGGTTTATTTTATATTAATTTTAAAAGATTTGATTTAATTTTAGCATTTATTTAATTATTTTAATTCAACATTATCCAGAACAGTGCTTGCTGACGTCATCATGACGTCAGTAGTCAACAGAGGTGTTGATTGGTCAAACTGACGTGTGGGTCCAGTGGGACCCACCTGTCATTCACTATTTAGGCTAATTAGGGTTTAGCTAACTAATTACTGTTTAATTAAACTAACAAGTTAATTAGATTAATTAATTAGGATTAATTAATTTAATTAATTAATTAATTATAATTTTACGAATTTATTTTTATTTCTATTTTTTATTTTTCTTAAAACATTCTGGGCTGGGCCCCACGTGTCTGTGGCCCAAAAGGGCTAAAGGGCATGCGGTTAGCGGGCGTAGAGGGACAGGCGCCCGCCTGGAGGCCCGAGGCCAACAAGGGGGCCGCCGGCCACGGCGGCAGCCGGAGTAGTGCGGCGCGACGTCGGTGCGAGCTCGAACTAGAGCGGGACGAGGGGAGCGGAGGCGTGCACGCATGTAGGCGGCAGCACTGGCGGAGGTGGGATGGAGCAGGAGCGGTAATGGGGAGCGGCAGGCGTCGCGCGATGCAGTTGAGGGGCGCAACCGGCATGAGCAGCAGGTGGCTCAGGCGTCCTGCGACCGGTCGGAGCAAGCGCGCGTTTGGGCGAGCCAGCACGGGCGAGGGGAGCAGGTGGGTAAGGCGGGGGCGGTGGCACGGTGGTGGTCGCGAGGAGCGGGGGCGGCGCAGGGGCAGGCGGGGAGTGAAGCAGGGGCGGCGAGCGGGGCGGATGCGAGCCAGGGGGAGCGATGACGCGGCCGACGTGGTTGTGGCGCGTGCGGTGCGAGCCACGACGAGGGAAGGACACAACGGCGACGACGCGTAGTAATAGCTGCAGAAGAAGAGAAGAAGGAGCGAGGCCGGAGCTCGGGGGCTCACCCACGTTGCAGGGTCGAGGGGCGGCGTGGCTCGGGGTGCCTTTGGGGAGGAGGACGGGGACGAGCAACTTGGTAGTGGCGACGGGCGTAGAGGTCCTCGGACAACGGCGGTGTCCTGCAGCGGCGTCAGGGAGGACGGCGCGGTGTAGGAGGGGGAGGAAGGAGACCGGGAGGGTGGCGCCGCGGTGACCGAGCGGGGCGTGGGGCCGGGTGCCTCCTATCCCGATATGGATCGGGGAGGCAGCGCAGAAGGGGGGAAGTGGGACAAGTGGTGGGAAGTGGGTGCGGTCGGTGGTGGCTAGGGTTTCGGTAGGATGGATAAGGGGAGTGGGGTGGGCCGGCCTGGCGGCCCAAAGGACAGGTGGGTTGAAGCCCAGTGGGACATGGGGGCTTCTTTCTATTTAGTTTTGTTTTTGTTTCTTATTTATTTATTTATTTCTTTTCTGTTTTATTACATTCATCAATTTATTTTAGTTTTGTAAAATATAATTTCATCACCTAAAATAGTATTTAGGAATACAACACTGCCACATTAATTTGGACAGCTAAATAAAATAGTTTAATATTTTATTAATTTGAAAAGGTATTAAATTAAATGTTTTGCTGTTGTTTTAATTACCTTAGTACATCTAAACACTTTACAAAAATGTGGTTTTTGTATCAATATTATTTATGATTTATTTTCTACAACTTGAACATTTTAGTTTTAAAGTTTGAAAACTTTTGATGTTTACTTTTAATTCAATTTGAATTTGAATCGGTTTTGAACTAACACGACATTATCAACAGTAATTGAGGTGACGTGGCATCATTAGCAGGGGATTACTGTAGTCTAATTATCCGGGCATGACAATTCTCCTCCACTACAAGAAATCTCGTCTCGAGATTTAAGAGGTAGTGAAAGGGGAAAGGTTTTTGGTTACGAATCTAGCGGGACTTCTCATCCTGGCTTGCTCTTTGCGAAGAAGTTGATCCCTGTCGTTGATGTCTTCATTTCTCTACTTTAGGTCATCTTGACGAAGTCGCATCCTTTCTTTGGGGTCTGTCTCGTAATTACGAATAGGTAAGGGGCAGTTCGGCTACGACAAAATGCTTATGAGGGAAACAATCTGGGTTAAACCATGAATGAGCATAAGATTATCTCTCGAGTTGAACATATAAAATACATCGAGAGTAAGGTACGAAGGTACAATAAGAGGTTCCAAGCAGATAGATAGCTGCTCGAAGTCTGAACCAGAGTGAGAAAGGGGTTCAGAGCAGCGAGAGTAAGTATTGCGTCTGATACCAGAATAGAGCACTAGGAAGGTGGCCCGTGAATTAAATACGAAGACAAGCATGGAGAATAACCATTAGAAACAGGGTTGTATAGGAGAGTCAGGTTTCGATCCTGTGGAACTGTGGGTTATGGGCCCACCATGTGGGTTAAAAGTAGGAAGGGCACTGACATCTCGCACGGTCAAGGTGGCAAGGCATGTCAAATGATAGCCTGTCAGTTATGTCGGCAACAACATCAGTACCAAGGGCGAGGAATGAAGAGAACCATTTTCCCGCCCGTTGAATGAGGCGGACCAATAGGCAAAGTTCTCATACATTGGTGGTTACCTGAATGTCATCAACAATAGTAACAGGGTCTTACCGACACGATTGTGCACCTAGGTGTTTACATAAGCAGAAGAATATTGCTGCTTAGATCATATAGATCACCCGATAGGTTAAACAATCCAATGTAAAGGAAATGTGAGCATCAGATTAATAGAACAATGGAAAGGAAAATGTGTTTAAACACATATTTCAAGGGTATATCCTTCCCAAGGACAAGCAGAGTATGATATCCATGACATGATATAATGTAGAAAACTCTTTAGGTAGGGAGAGAGGAATTTCATGACTTTACCCATACAACGGTGTTTGGATAATTGAGCAGGAAACATTTAACATTAGGCTTTAAATGGTCTTCTTGATAATTGGAGTAAAATATATAAGCTTCGAGATAGCATTGACATGGTCTTCAGGCAAAGGTCAGACTTTGGAAACACAAAGGATCCATCAGGAATAACTTATAGAATAAGCCTTACAATTTCCTCATGGAAGAATGGATAACCTTGCTGAAAAGGAATCTATAACCATAGGGCCTCCGGCCGGGTGTGCTAAGCACGACATCCTGGATATAAAAGATGGTAATACTCCAAGGTAAAGAAGAACAAATGTTGGATAGCAAGGAACTCAAGGTATAACACAAAACCGGAACAAGTTTTGTGTTAGAGGGAATGCAATAATGTTGTCAATGATAACCCAAATCATCGAGGGCAAAGGAAGTTATTTCTCACCAAGAATTCGATAGATATCTTGGAAGACCTCAGAATGTTGATGATGATCATGACACATTTGTCGAGAGGTTTCGAGAAGATGTAACTGATTGACGATGACATCAAGTCAACGGAATGATGAAGAAAAAAGTTATTGGAACCATGGGTACGACACAAACTCGAAATCAAGCTTGTTGCTCAAGGACAAACTATATGACGAGGAAGATTGATTGTAAGATTAGCTCACCGTTGAAATTTGTGCTATGGGAAGAAGGACCAGGTAGCACAGTTAAGAGCAGCACGATAAGGATATAGCCGATCAAGCTAGGAATGACTTAAAGGGCTATTTAAACTCATAAGCAACGGAAATTATTTAGGGTTATTGAATCGGAGTGCGGACTTGATTCAATATTCGGTGTTCTCAGTTGACGACAACCCAGAACCCGAGAAAATTGGAATCAGTGAGAAATAACAGCAGATGAAGACTCATAAGATGCAACACAATTCTTAGATATTCTCGAGATACCAGAGGGCAATACTCGACGGTAGATCAAGGTAGAGGTTGGACTGGTGTATTGACTTGCAAAAGACAAGTGCTTTAACTTGCCCGAGAAATGGGATCAAGGAGAAAATATGGTCGGAACCACGATTGCATAGGATCAATTCATAGATACCAGATGATATTATATCAACGAAATAGTTATTATAACAAGAAGCTTCTATGGTAGGTTCCACATCATGTCCATGGGCATGAACACAAAGTTCAAGGTCGACTCCCACTTATTCAATGTATAACCTTTCAATCACTTCTCGCTCTTCGAAAATGACATTAGTTGTTGAAAGCTTTACCTGGCGCAATACCTGATAAGTATGACCCGTGAAATCTTTCGGGTTCACACGGAGTAAGGAAGGCATAGGTTCAACCCATCAGGGTCTCTTAGGAACATATACCACAAACTTCAGGACTAAATAACACAAGATCGAAAGTAGAGCATGGTTGGTCAATCAGAGGATAGGATTTACCAATGGTGAAAGAACTTCCAAAGGGATTGAATATGAAGGACGCTATCGGATAAAATCCAACAAAGGATCCGGTGGTCCTCAGTGAGCATCGGTACTCAACCAGAGGAAGAATCCATGCAAGGAGATCAGACTATAGTAACTGACTAATTCAAAGCTCAAATGCAAAAGAATTATGATTTCCGATCAAGGGATCAGAAGCAAACACTCTGATTAAGGATAGATAAGTTGTGTATGCTTAGGGGTACAATCGATGGCAATCCGATTGGTCAAGAACCAGCTCATGTTTAAAATGATGTCTGAGCTGGAAGGATAAATCCTAAGGATTGCAAGCATCCACAGCATATCGAATCAATAGACTCTAGATGATAATGACAAAGGATGCCAATAAGATTACCAGACTTATTGGATTAATCATAATGCTAGCAAGCAAGAATTTTCAAGAGCAATAGGCTGTTGAGAATTTTCATAAGAACGAACGGTATTACGAAGACTTTTGTGAAATACCTGAATCAACTGGGGATGAGCGGATACTCGGTAAGTGCGAGAATTATCCGTAGGGGTATTCAGGTGACAAAAAACAGCAAGGCACTAAGCTCAAAGGATTCTCGGAACAACAGAGAGAATATCGGGGTATCTTGTAGTAACAAGATCAACTGGGAAACATTGTATGAATGGCGAGTATACATGGTTATCCATAGGGGTTTATCGATGGAAGGGAATTGCATAAGCGATGGCACAAAGTATCGAGAGAACATCGGAGAGTATCTTCGGATCCTTCTGGTGCAGCAGACGATCATCTGTAACAAGGGGCTCTCCGGGAGAAAGTTGTTACGAGAACCTAATGTTAGAGTTTAGCAAATTCATTTAACCCGAATAGAAGAGAGATCAGATCCCCAGAGTATAGGTCGAGGAATAAAAGATCCTAATACCACCCAATGGCGATGTGGGCCCGTAAGACGCACAACCATGTTAGTAAAAGTTTTTCAATGTCTAGACTCAACTTCGGCCAAGGAGTGTGGAAGGGGGATTCCTATAGGCAGTCGGCTCTGATACCAACTTGTGACGCCCCCGATTCAATCGTACACTAATTATACACACAAACGTGTACGATCAAGGTCAGGGACTCACGGGAAGAAATCACAACACAACTCGACAAATAAAATAAGTCATACAAGCATCATATTACAAGCCAGGGGCCTCGAGGGCTCGAATACAAGAGCTCGATCATAGACGAGTCAGCGGAAGAAACAATATCTGAGTACAGGCATAAGTTAAACAAGTTGCCTTAAGAAGGCTAGCACAAACTGGGATACAGATCGAAAGAGGCGCAGGCCTCCTGCCTGGGATCCTCCTAAACTACTCCTGGTCGTCATCAGCGGGCTGCACGTAGTAGTAGGCACCTCCAGTGTAGTAGGAGTCCTTGTCAACGGTGGCATCTGGCTCCTGGGCTCCCACATCTGGTTGCGACAATTAGGTAGAAGGGATAGGGGGAAAAGAAGGAGAAAGCAACCACGAGTACTCATCCAAAGTACTCGCAAGCAAGGAGCTACACTACATATGCATGGGTATATGTGTAAAGGGGCCATATCGGTGGACTAAACTACATAATGCCAGAATAAGAGGGGGATAGCTAATCCTCTTGAAAACTACGCTTTTGGCAGCCTCCATCTTGCAGCATGTAGAAGAGAGTAGACTGAGGTCCTCCAAGTAGCATCGTGTAGCATAATCCTACCCAGCGATCCTCTCCTCATCGCCCTGTTAGAGAGCGACCACCGGGTTGTATCTGGCACTTGGAAGGGTGTGTTTTATTAAGTATCCAGTTCTAGTTGTCATAAGGTTAAGGTACAACTCCAAGTCGTCCTGTTACCGAAGATCATGGATATTTGAATAGATTAACTTCCCTGCAGGGGTGCACCACATAACCCAACACGCTCGATCCCATTTGGCCAGACACACTTTCCTGGGTCATGCCTGACCTCAGAAGATCAACACATCGTAGCCCTACCTAGGCACAACAGAGAGGTCAGCACGCCGGTCTAAATCCTATGGCGCAGGGGTTTGGGCCCATCACCCATTGCACACCTGCACGTTGTGTGGGCGGCCGGAGAGCAGACCTAGCAACCTCCATTACAAAGGATGTTGTGTTACGCGGTCCAACCCGGCGCGCGCCGCTCAGTCGCTGACGTCACGAAGGCTTTGGCTGATACCACGACGTCGAGTGCCCATAACTGTCCCCGCGTAGATGGTTAGTGCGTATAGGCCAGTGGCCAGACTCAGATCAAATACCAAGATCTCGTTAAACGTGTTATCTTGAAATAATCGGGAACGCTGACCAGGGCCAGGCCCACCTCTCTCCTAGGTGGTCTCAACCTGCCCTGTCGCTTCGCCACAAAGATCCACATAGAGGGCCGTTGGGACAAAGGTCCTTTCAGCCCCCAATCCGTGAATCACTCGCGGGTGCTCCATGAGCCGACCCAACTTTAGTCACCACATGTATCATGTTTAAAGTATATAGTATATTACCCGTGATCACTTCCCTAGTGATCACGGCCCGATCGTATAGCATGGCAGACGGACAAGAATGTAGGGCCACCGATGGAATACTAGCATCATATACTAAGCATTTAGGATTGCCAGTAAAGGTAACAACAGTAGTAGCAAGGACAGGCTATCCATCAGGATAGGATTAAGGAAAATAGTAACATGCTACACTACTCTAATGCAAGCAGTATAGAGAAGGGTAGGCGATATCTGGTGATCAAGGGGGGGCTTGCCTGGTTGCTCTGGCAAGAGAGAGGGGTCGTCAACACCATAGTAGTACTGGGTAGCAGCGGCATCGGTCTCGGTGTCTAGCGAGACAAGAGGGGGAAGAAACAATAAATATAATGCAAACAAATGCATGACGATGCATGACATGACAAAGCGTAATGCTAGGTGTGCCCTAACACGGTACGAGGTGGTACCAGTGAAGGGGGAAAACATCCGGGAAAGTATTCCCGGTGTTTCGCGTTTTCGGACAGATGAACCGAAGGGGGAAATTGCGAGTTTGAAATGTTAGGGGTGTGTAGCGGACGAACGGGATGCGTATCCGGATTCGTCTCGTCGTTCTGAGCAACTTTCATGTACAAAGTTTTTCCATCCGAGCTACGGTTTATTTTATATTAATTTTAAAAGATTTGATTTAATTTTAGCATTTATTTAATTATTTTAATTCAACATTATCCAGAAGACCAGAACAGTGCTTGCTGACATCAGCATGACATCAGCAGTCAACAGAGGTGTTGATTGGTCAAACTGACGTGTGGGTCTAGTGGGACCCACCTGCCATTCACTATTTAAGCTAATTAGGGTTTATCTAACTAATTACTGTTTAATTAAACTAACAAGTTAATTAGATTAATTAATTAGGATTAATTAATTATAATTTTACTAATTTATTTTTATTTTTCATTTTTCTTAAAACGTTCTGGGGTTGGGCCCCACGTGTGTGTGGCCCGGAAGGGCTAACATGCACGCAGTTAGCGGGCTTAGAGGGAAGGGCGCCCGCTTGGAGGCCCGAGGCCAACAAGTGGGCCGCCGGCCACGACGGCAGCCGGAGTAGTGCGGCGCGACGTCAGCGCGAGCTCGGACTAGAGCGGGGCGAGGGGAGCGGAGGCGTGCACGCGTGTAGGCGGCAACACTAGCGGAGGTGGGATGGAGCAGGAGCGGTGACGGAGAGCGGCAAGCGTCGCGCGATGCGGTTGAGGGGCGCAACCGGCGTGAGCGGCAGGTGGCTCCGGTGTCCTGCGGCCGGTCGGAGCAAGGGCGCGGCTGGGCGAGCCAGCGCGGGCGAGGGGAGCCGGCGGGTGAGGCGGGGGCGGTGGCACGGTGGTGGTCGCGAGGAGCGGGGGCGGCACAGGGGCGGACGGGGAGTGAAGCAGGGGCGGCGAGCGGGGCGGATGTGAGCCAGGGGGAGCGATGACACGGCCGGCGCAGTTGTGGCGCGTGCGGTGCGAGCCACGACGGGGGAGGGACACGATGGCGACGGCGCGCAGCAATAGCCGCAGAAGCAGAGAAGAAGGAGCGAGGTCGGATCCAGGGGCTCACCCATGTTGCAGGGTCGAGGGGCGGCATAGCTCGGGGTGCCTTTGGGGAGGAGGATGGGGACGAGCGACGGGGTGGTGGCGACGGGCGTAGCGGTCCTCGGGCGACGGCGGTGTCCTGCAGCGGCGTCGGGGAGGATGGCGCGGTGTAGGAGGGGGAGTAAAGAGACCGAGAGGGTGGCACCGCGGTGACCGAGCGGGGCGCGGGGCCGGGTGCCTCCGATCCCGATCTGGATCGGGGAGGCAGCGCAGAAGGGGGAAGTGGGACGAGTGGGGGGAAGTGGGTGCGGTCGGTGGTGGCTAGGGTTTTGGTAGGATGGATAAGGGGAGTGGGGTGGGCCGGCCTGGCAGCCCAGAGGACAGATGGGTTGAAGCCCAGTGGGACATGAGGGCTTCTTTCTATTTAGTTTTGTTTTTGTTTCTTATTTATTTATTTATTTATTTCTTTTCTGTTTTTTACATTCATCAATTTATTTTAGTTTTGTAAAATATAATTCCAGCACCTAAATTAGTATTTAGGAATACAACACTGCCACATTAATTTGGACAGCTAAATAAAATAGTTTAATATTTTATTAATTTGAAAAACGTAGTAAATTAAATGTTTTGCTGCTGTTTTAATTACCTTAGTGCATCTAAACACTTCACAAAAATGTGGTTTCTGTATCAATATTTTTTTGATATATTTTCTACAACTTGAACATTTTAGTTTTAAAGTTTGAAAACTTTTGATGTTTGCTTTTAATTCAATTTGAATTTGAATCAGATATGAACTAACGCGACATTATATACAGTAATCGAGATGACGTGGCATCATTAGCAGGGGATTACTGTAGTCTAATTATCCAGGCGTCACATAGCTCTACAAGCTAGTTCAAATAATTATACACTAGAGTTAAACTAGCTCTAAAGGCAAATTCAAATAATATTACACTGGAGTTGAACTAGCTCAACAAGCTAGTTCAAATAAATTTACACTAGAGTTGAACTAGCTCTATAACCTAGTACAAATAATTTTACACCAGAGTTGAAGTAGCTCTACAAGCTAGTTCAAATAATTTTACACTACTGTTGAACTAGCTCTATAACCTAGTACAAATAATTTTAAACTAGAGTTGAACTAGCTCTACAACCTAGTTCAAATAATTTTACACTAGAACTGAACTAGCTCTACAGGATAGTTCAAATAGTTTTACACTAGTGTTGAACTAGCTCTACAAGCTAGTTTAAATAATTTTACACAAGAGTTGAACTAGCTCTATAACCTAGAACAAATAATTTTACACTAGAGTTGAACTAGCTCTACAAGCTAGGTCAAATAATTTTACACTAGATTTGAACTAGCTCTATAACCTAGTAGAAATAATTTTCCACTAGAGTTGAACTAGCTCTATAACCTAGTACAAATAATTTTACACTAGTGTTGAACTAGCTCTACAAGCTAGTTCAAATAATTTTACAATAGAGTTGAATTAGCTCTATAACCTAGTATAAATACACTAGAGTTGAACTAGCTCTACAACCTAGTACAAATAATTTTACACAAGAGTTGAACTGGCTCTATAACCTAGTACACATAATTTTACACTAGAGTTGAACTAGCTCTACAAGAAAGTTCAAATAATTTTACACAAGAGTTGAACTAGCTCTTTAGGCTAGTTCAAATAATTTTACACTAGAGTTGAACTAGCTCTAGAGGCTAGTTCAAATAATTTTACACTAGAGTTGAACTAGCTCTATAACCTAGTACAAATAATTTTACACTAGTGTTGAACTAGCTCTACAAGCTAGTTCAAATAATTTTACAATAGAGTTGAACTAGCTCTACCAGCTAGTTCAAATAATTTTACACTAGAGTGGAACTAGCTCTAGAGGCTAGTTCACATAGTTTTAAACTACAGTTGAACAAGTTATAAGACATAGTACACATTATTTTACACTAGAGTAGAACTAACTCTACAAGCTAGTTCAAATAATTCTCCACTAGAGTTGAACTAGCTCTATAGGCTAGTTCAAATAATTTTACACTAGAGTTGAACTAGCTCTACAGGCTAGTTCAAATAATTTTACACTAGAGTTGAACTAGCTCTATAACCTAGTACAAATAATTATACACTAGATTTGAACTAGCTCTACAGGCTAGTTCAAATAATTATACACTAGAGTTGAACTAGCTCTACATGCTAGTTCAAATAATTTTACACTAGAGTTGAACTAGCTCTATAACCTAGTACACATAATTTTACACTAGAGTTGAAGTAGCTCTATAGGCTAGTTCAAATAATTTTACACTACATTCAAACTAGCTCTATAACCTAGTACAAATAATTTTACACTAGAGTCGAACTAGCTCTACAACCTAGTTCAAATAATTTTACACTAGAACTGAACTAGCTCTATGGGCTAGTTTAAATAGTTTTACACCTGTGTTGAGCTAGCTCTACAAGCTAGTTTAAATAATTTTACACTAGAGTTGAACTAGCTTTATAACCTGGTACAAACAATTTTGCACTAGAGTTGAACTAGCTCTATAAGCTAGTACAAATAATTTTACATTAGATTTGAAGTAGCTCTATAACCTAGCACAAATAATTTTACACTAGAGTTGAACTAGCTCTATAACCTAGTACAAATAATTTTACACTAGTGTTGAACTAACTCTACAAGCTAGTTCAAATAATTTTACAATACAGTTGAATTAGCTCTATAACCTAGTACAAATACACTAGAGTTGAACTAGCTCTACAACCTAGTACAAATAATTTTACACTAGATTTGAACTAGCTCTATAACCTAGTAAAAATATTTTACACTAGAGTTGAACTAGCTCTACAAGCTAGTTCAAATAATTTTACACTAGAGTTGAACTAGCTCTTTAGGCTAGTTCAAATAATTTTACACTAGAGTTGAACTAGCTCTACAGGCTAGTTCAAATAATTTTACACTAGAGTGTAACTAGCTATATAACCTAGTACAAATAATTTTATACTAGAGTTGACCTAGCTCTATAACCTAGTACACATAATTTTACACTAGAGTTGAACTAGCTCTACAAGAAAGTTCAAATTATTTTACACTAGAGTTGAACTAGCTCTTTAGGCTAGTTCAAATAATTATACACTAGAGTTGAACTAGCTCTACGGGCTAGTTCAAATAATTTTACACTAGAGTTTAACTAGCTTAACAAGCTAGTTCAAATAATTATACACTAGAGTTGAACTAGCTCTATAACCTAGTACAAATAATTTTACACTAGAGTTGAACTAGCTGTATAAGCTAGTGATGTGTTTCCATCGTATCTACTTTCCCAAACACTTTTGCCCTTGTTTTGGACTCTAACTTGCATGATTGAATGCAACTAACCCGGACTGATGTTGTTTTCAGCAGAATTACCATGGTGTTATTTATGTGTAGAAATAAATGTTCTCGGAATGACCTGAAACTTCACGGAGCAACTTTTTGGAAAATATAAAAAATACCTGCAAAAGATGAAGGCCAGGGGGCCCACCAACTCTCCACGAGGGTGGGGGGGCCCGCCTGGCCCCCTAGGGCGCGCCCCCTACCTCGTGGGCCCCCTGCTGCCTCTCCGACTCCAACTCCAGGAGAAAAAAACAGAGAGAAAAATTCATCGTGTTTTACGATACAGAGCCGCCGCCAAGCCCTAAAACCTCTCAAGAGGGCTGATCTGGAGTCCGTTCGGGGCTCCGGAGAGGGGAATCCGTCGCCATCATCATCATCAACCATCCTCCATCACCAATTTCATGATGCTCACTGCCGTGCGTGAGTAATTCCACCGTAGGCTTGCTGGACGGTGATGGGTTGGATGGGATCTATCATATAATCGAGTTAGTTTTGTTAGCGTTTGATCCCTAGTATCCACTATGTTCTGAGATTGATAATGCTATGACTTTGCTATGCTTAATGCTTGTCACTAGGGCCCGAGTGCCATGATTTCAAATCTGAACCTATTATGTTTTCATCAATATATGAGTGTTCTTGATCCTATCTTGCAAGTCTGTAATCACCTATTATGTGTTATGATCCATTAACCTCGAAGTGACAATAATCGGGATACTTACCGGTGATGACCATAGTTTGAGGAGTTCATGTATTCACTATGTGTTAATGCTTTGTTTCGGTACTCTACTAAAAGGAGGCCTTAATATCCCTTAGTTTCCGTAAGGACCCTGCTACCACGGGAGGGTAGGACAAAAGATGTCATGCAAGTTCTTTTCCATAAGCACGTATGACTATGTTTGGAATACATGCCTACATTATATCAATTAACTGGAGCTAGTTCTGTGTCACCCTAGGTTATGATTGTTACAAGATGTACCACATCCGACATAATTCTCCATCACTGAATCATTGCCTACAAGTTTTCCATATATTTTTCTTCGCTTATTTACTTTCCCGTTGCTATTGCTATCATCACTACAAAATACCAAAACATTACTTCTACTACTGTTACCTTTTGCTACTGTTACCACAATTACCATATTATATTGTTTATTTCAAAATAGTTGACAGCTTATTTCCATTGAAAACTTTTTTTATTGTTCAAAGAATGTGCGGGAGATGTAGACAAAACCCACTACACCGATGGCTCCGAATTAACAACTTACAAGGAGAAAAATCATCTGGTCAGATTTTGTACTGACATTGAGAATTACAATATCTACAATCAAACTCCTCAACACTATGGTCAATACGTGCCACTAGTGCATGTGTTCAACTACGGTAACTACCATGGAGATACCCTGGTAAGATTTTTTACTATTACGACATCCGCGCATCTTTTGCATACTTCTAAAACTAGTACATCATTGCTAACTATGAAGTTATTACTATGTTTTTCAACAGATAATATCAGAGAATTGTGTGCCTCATTTGATGTATCAGAAAGGTAGTCTTAATGTTTTGAACATACAGCCAGGTCATCCTACGAATCTCAACTGTCCATACGTGATTTCTAAAAGAAGTGGAGACATGCAAATCAAAGGATGGAAAAAATGTATGGATAGTCGTAAGTAGGTTCTTGGAAGCAAAAGGAAGTGAAGCGCAAGAATTGGAGACAGAATGATCTCCATTCTCCATAGTGGAGAGTCAGGGTCTATATTGTTTTATGCTATTTTACCTTGAATAGGGTATTTAGGTCCTGCCTAATACTGATGATCATGTGCTAAGAACAATTAAGTAGGGTTGGTTCGATGACTATCAAGATGATGATCATGTGACTTGTTATTAATAACGAGTAGAAGTTGTATGATGATGATTAGTAGGACTTGTCAGGATTAGTATTACTTCCGACAAACTCGCTACTCGCGGACTCGAGACTTGTAATGTTCTATCTTTGTTCGGTCTTTTGAATTCGGAGACTAATATGATGAATTGTATTCGGAGACTAATCTTCTATTGTATTCGATGAATCTGCTGTTGCTGTGTGGTGTTGTCTATATTCTGTCCAATAATATATTTTATAACCTATGAAAATATCAGAAAAGAAAAAAAATCCGTAATATTCATACTAGTGGCGCACCACCACATAGTGCACCATTAGTAAGCCAGAGCACACTAATGGCGCATCATCCTCCAGTGCGCTATTAGTATGCCAAAGCACATGGGTAAATATGGCCCCCTGGGAGGCATACTAATGGCGCACCGCGGGCTATACTAATGGCGCACTGCATGGTGCGCCATTAGTATACCGCCATTAGTAAAAAAATACTAATGGCGTGATACTAGTGGAGGACCTGTAGTGCGCCATTAGTAGGCAAAATAGGTGCGCCACTAGTAGGACTTTTGCTAGTAGTGTAAGTTCGTATCTATCTTTGCAAGCTAAAATAGCTAAAGAGGCTTCTTGATCAAAAACATAACCCTCAGGAATAACAAGTGATTTTTCATCATCACTTTCATCAGTATTATCAGATTCAATATTTTCAATCTCTCTAGCCCTAGCAAGTTGTTCATCCAGAAATTCACCAAGTGGCATAGTAGTATCAAGCACAGAAGTAGTTTCATCATAAGTATCATGTATAGCAGAAGTAGCATCATCAATAACATGTGACATATCAGACCGAATAGCAGAAGCAGGTTTAGGTATCGCAAGATTACTCAAAATAGAAGGTGAATCAAGTGCAGAGCTAGATGGTAGTTCCTTACCTCCCCTCGTAGTTGAGGGATAAATCTTGGTTCTTGGATCTTTCAAGTTCTTCATAATGATAAGCAGATATAAATCCCAAGTGACTCAAAGAATAGAGCTATGCTCCCCGGCAACGGCGCCAGAAAATAGTCTTGATAACCCACAAGTATAGGGGATCGCAACAGTTTTCGAGGGTTAAGTATTCAACCCAAATTTATTGATTCGACACAAGGGGAGCCAAAGAATACTCTCAAGTATTAGCAGTTGAGTTGTCAATTCAACCACACCTGGAAACTTAATATCTGCAGCAAAGTATTTAGTAACTATGTTTGAGAAACTCACATAGCGGTAGAATTGGAGGCGTATCAACAAGGACCCATATGTCCATATTGTCTTGGTCGATTTTAGGATCACCAAGATCCATGGGACGAGTGATAGGCTCCCAGAATTATACAGATTTACTTCAAAATCCACATCTTGATGAGTCCTTAGGTGAATTTTCTTTGTTTCAGAAATTTCATGGTCTTCAAAATCCATCCTCTCCAAGACATAGTGTCTTGCATGGCATGGGATAAGCTATACTCGAATTGCAAAAGATGAAAATTACACGTTGAAATAGTTGAAGTCATGCTTAATTATGAAAATAACACTTGTCATCGTTGTGTACCATTTCAACTTCGAAGGTCTCCTCGAGCTTAATGCTGAAGCTCCGATCATCGTCCAGGTGAGGCATGTCGCACAGACCTCGATCGTCGTGGCACCAGCCACACTCCCCCGGGAGACTTCGTCGTCCAATGACGACATATCCTACGTTCATAATTCAAAACTACATCATCTCTTGCGTTGGGTCCAATAAGATAATCCACAGTGTGGTGAAAACACGCCCTTCGAACTGGTTTGAGCTATTGGTGAATGGAGATGGTCTAAGATTTTTAGTAGTAAGAAGTGAAGTGGTAATTTTGAGAGCAAATGGTTAGGATGAGTGGTTCCTTTTTCCTGTTTAGCTTTACAGTAGAATAGTGTTAGTCATGCACACTTGTGCATTTTCAGCCAGGCCCTGTGGAGTTGGTCTAAAAACATTTCTTTCTTTAAGCCTGCTACATCCATCTCAAGTATTTATGGTCAAGGGTTAGTAGGGCCATCCCAATAGAATATGTATAACACAAGAGGCAGTTGATCCTACTTAATTAAGTACTAAGATACCCGGCCCATGCATTAGTCGCAAGTACCCCATATGTCCTATTTTTAGCAAAGTCATGCTAAAATTCATGGAAAATTCCAGCATGACCTTTGCTGAAAATAGGACATATGGAGTACCCGAATTTGCCAGAACGGAAGTTAATCGACATTTCGGCAAACTCAAGGGCCTCTCGGGGTACCTGCAAAATCATCACAACACGATGATCGGAGACAAAACCCAGCAAACTAGCACCACAATGTGCCTCTACTTTCATATGGATGAAAAGGCCACAGACCATATGGTCCTCTACTTTCATATGGACAAAAATCAAGTGCCTTAGCAGCAATGCCAGACCAAGACTTTGCTGGAAAATATGACAGTAACATGTGAGCAGTGGGAAAGGCAAACAAGTCAGAGAAGACGCTGGCCAGCCAGCCAGCACAGTAACATGTAACAACCAAAATGAACAATCCATAAAATCCCAACCACAATCTCTAATGGTTGATTTGCATCATATGTATTGTTAATCAAGCTAGCATATTACAGACAGACAGAGAAGCAATTACAGACAAGCTTTGATCATCATATTGGTTGGTGATGACTCATCAAGCTAGCATATTAATCTCTAAACATATCTATTGATCATCAGAGGAAACAAGATTTGAGAAATTGGTGATGACTCATCAAGCTAGCAAGCTGGCTAGTATTGTTAATTAGCTAGTGTTGTTAATTATTCTAGTTAGTTAGGGAGGGAGGGGGCTAATTATAAATAGTAGCAGATGCATACATTTCTTTCTTTTTTCTTTTTTGGAAGGGAATATATGTGTTGTTATCACCAACTTAAAACTTAAAACTTCTGGATTAGAGTTGATGACTAGCCTAATAGGATTATTGTTTGTGTGCATACATGCAGAGTATCAGCTCAGAGGTCTCTGTTTAACAGTGATAAGTCAACGACAAGGAACGTCATGCTTATAATAAAATCTCTTAGAACCTTATGAGAGTATGTACATATACAGATTTTGTTTGCTAGCTTGGCACATGTCAAGTCTCACTTGCAGGTGCACTTTTTTTCTTTCAAAGCACACCTCTTTGTTTCAGCTATCTATATATCTTGTTTTATGGTGCATTTTTAATTCCTGATGTTAACAAGAGTGTTTGTCAAAAGGAAAAACAAAGTTCATGGCAGTGTAGCTAGCTTCTCATGCATCCCTCTCATCAACTAGTTCCTTTCCCTAATCTTTCTAATTCTCGTAGTTCACAAACTTCACAAGTTGACATATCACATAAATATGTTTGTATACAATAGTAGAATTGGTAAACAGAGAGAACAAGAGAGAGTTCATATTACCAACGTCTTGTTCAGTAGCGGAGGGAGTCGACCGTCGGTCGTCCTGTCTGGAGTGTGGAGAGGAGGGAGGCAACCGGAGGAATGGCTGGAGTAGCTGAAATTTGGAAGAACTATGAGGAAAGAACTTGAAAAAAAAACTATGAGGAAAGAACTTGAAAAAAAAGAACTATGAGCAGAGAGGGAGAGGTGGAAAATGGAGGCGGGGGTGAGTTGGATGGGGTACCTGCGGGCGTAGAAGACGGGTGCGTCATCGGGGACGAAGACGTCGATGCTGTGGACGTCGGGCGGAGGAGGAGGGGGGCTTACGGGCGGCGGCGGGACGGTAGCGGGTCGGCGGCGGTCGTCATTGAAAGTGCTAGTGATCGACTAGAGGGGGGTGAATAGGCGATTTTTATGGAAGTCTTCAAAACATGTAAGTTTCGAAGACAAACGATAGAAATAAACCTATTACCATGCAAAGGAAGGTAGACTACACTAGGCAAACCATAGTCAAGTGTTCAATGAAGTGAAAGCACAATGACTAATAGCAGCTAGGTAGTAAGGATCAGGTAGGAAGATATTGTGAAGCCAATCAGAACAAGTAATCACTCAGTGAAGTCAAATGGTGATGCAATCGTACAATGACTTCACAAGGACCAACAGTAAGTAAAGGGAAGGGAAGGATGAAACCAGTGACTCGTTGAAGACAATGATTTGTTGGACCAGTTCCAGTTGCTGTGACAACTGTATGTCTAGTTAGGGAGGCTGGGATTCAACTCAGAAGACCTCGTCTTCACCTTATTCCCCTTGAGCTAAGGACACCCAGTCCTCGCCCAATCACTCTGGTAAGTCTTCAAGGTAGACTTCCAAACCTTCACAGACTTCGTTCACCGGCGATCCACAATGACTCTTGGATGCTCAGAACGCGACGCCTAACCGGCTGGGGGATTCACAGTCCTCAAGTGTAATAAGTCTTCAGATCACACAGACAGGAAGACTTAAGTGATGCCTAACACTCTTTGGCTCTGGGTGTTTAGGGCTTTATCCTCGCAAGGAATTCTCTCTCAAAAGCTTCGAGGTGGGTTGCTCTCAAACGACAAAAGCCGTACTCTAACTCTGAGCAGCCAACCGTTTATAGTTGTAGGGGGTGGGCTATTTATAGCCACTAGGCAACCTGACCAGATTTGTCCGGAATGACCCTGGGTCACTAAGGAACTGACACGTGTTCCAACCGTCAGATTTCAATCACACACGGCAACTTTACTTGGGCTACAAGCAAAGCTGACTTATCCAACTCTGGACAAGATTTGCTCTCATAGTCTTCACTCGAAGACATAGGATTTCGGTTAAGCATCACTTCAGTCATTTTGACTGGTTCTCTTGGACCCCACTTAACAGTACGGTGATTCCTATGACTCAACAAAGAAAAACACAGAACGACAAAACTGCTAAGTCTTCGCGCTCCATAGTCTTCATGCGGTGTCTTCTCTTGTCATAGTCTTCAATGTGAATGTCTTCACATACCACCTTTTACTTCAATGTCTTCACACATTTTTAGGGGTCATCTCTAGTAGGAAAACTGAATCAATGAGGGACTTCTACCTGTGTTATCCTGCAATTCTCACAAACACATTAGTCCCTCAACTAGGTTTATCGTCAATACTCCAAAACCAACTAGGGGTGGCACTAGATGCACTTACAATCTCCTCCTTTTTGGTGATTGATGACAAACTAGTTGAAGTTTTCAACAGGGAATATAATATGTGAAATTGTAAAGGATAAGGAATTGTCTTCATAAGTTGCAAGGGCTCCCCCTGAAGATGTGCACATAAGTAATTTTCTTTTGGAATGCAAATGCACATGGCAGGTTGTACTTGTGGAGATCCTCTTCAACTTATGATGACAATTCATCATGCATGGAAAGTATGTGAAGATAATGACATGCATAATTAAAAATGGGCATCTAAAAAATGATCTAAGTGCGGAATTTATCGTCGCACATGCGGAATTTATCGTCGCAATAAGTAGCAGACGACCATCGAGTTTAAGTGTTACAACTCAAAGAACCAAATGTATCAAAACGAGAGTTGTAAACACTAGGCAAAACATAAAGCAACCGCCCATATGGACCCGCTTGAAGACTATCAAACTCATATGCTTCTCCCCCTTTTGTCAGTAAGGACCAAAAAGGTTTGAAGACATAGAGCATCTACTCGTTCCCATGAGGAGTAGGTGAAGCAGCAAGGTCGTCGGTGTTGTTTGGCGGTGCAGACGAACTCGGGGCAGTGTCGATGCATGCAGAAGTAGGGAGCGGTGAAGTGGCATAGTCTTCGTCCTCGATCACTCTGGCATTCACAGTTGCCGCGGAGGAAGAGAACTCAGAGTCTTCAAGAGACGGAGTTCGTCGCAGCACAGTCCTTCTTGGAGGTGTAGAGTCAAACTTGAAACGTTCAGAGAAGCCATCCTCTTGAAGATCATCTTCAGAACAGATAAGCGTCAGCCCTTTCCATGTACGCCGACAGGTTTCATGGGCAACAAAGGCATTCTTGATGGCAAGATTGCGAATGCGGTTGACATCCACCAAGAGGCTTTGCATTTGGCGCTTCAGCCAGTCATGATGCCTATCCTGTTTCTGATGAAGGGCGACCAGAAGCTCTCGGTCGTTGAGAACACGAGATCGCTTCTTGGGCCATTGGGAAATAGTGCTTTCAGTGGCTTCAGTGAGGGCATGATGAGGTGCACGTGTAGTACCAGCCAGAGGATAAACACGAGTGACTGCTTCAACTCCTTCAATGTTCTGAGAGAAACTTTGATGCTCAGCATTCTGAAGACTAAGAGGCTCCTTGGCAGGCTCTGGATAGATGGCTTCAACGGACATATCAACGTCAGGCAGAAAGATCTGATGATTGCGAGCAGAGGGCTGATATGAGACAGCTGAGTGTAGTTTGATCAGCCGCATTATCCATGGAGCGTAAAACTTCAAGCCAAAAAGATCAGATCCTCAGGCAGCAAGTTGGCAGATGAAGAAGTCTTGTGCATTGAAGCATTTGCCATGAAGAATATAAAAGACCAAAGTCTTCATTGCACCTTCCAGCTTTGCATGTGGAGAATGTCCTTTGATGGGCCAGAGAGTTCGCCTTATATTGTGATAGATAGTGCTTGGCAGATACTCAAGGTCTTCAACCAAGTACTCCTTAGGATATGCAGCATCTAGAGGCAAAGGCTTCATCATGCTAAGCATCTGACTCATGTTTGGTTCATGCTTCTGAAAGATGTTGTCCATAGCTGCACTGTGAAGCTGACAACCAGGTTCATAAAGATCTCCAGGAGTGGGCAGACCAGTGAGCTCAATGATATCAAAGGCTTTGGATTCGTGATGAATACTGCCGGTCATCCACTCAAGGACCCAAGTCTTCGGATCTTTGTTGTAGCCACGAATGTGAAGAGTGGCATAGAATTGGAGCAGAAACTCTTCGTTCCAGTGCTCTTGGTCGGTGACGAAAGGCAACAATCCAGACTCTTTGAAGCAATCCAGAGCTTCTTCGAAGCAAGGCAGACCAGTTATGGCTTCAGTGTCAAGACGCATATGAGGGAAAATGCGACCTTGATTGTACAGAATGCATGAGTAATAACTTCGCTGCGGATAGCTCCAGAACCGATCAAAAGATATTCTTTCCCTTGAGTAGGGGTTCTTTGCGCTATTGAAGAAGGTGTTGTCTGCTTTGAAGCCGTTGACATTAAAGGATCCGGGTGCTGATGCAGGACCTGGAAACCTGGGCAACCTTGGCATTGGCTTCTGTACCTGAGGTCTGTGCTCAACGTGATAGTCAAACTGAGGACCAGCAGCAGGCGCAGGAACAGGAGCAGTTGCATCATTGGCTTCATTGACTTCTGGCACATTGTTTGGTGCAGACTCCACATTTTGCTTCAGCCATGACAACGTCATTGGCTTCATTTGAGTTGGTGGTGGAAGCCTCGAGATTCTCAACTTCCACTTGATGAGCTGGAGGGTCGGGCACAGACACGTTCTCCTCGAGAATAGCTTCTTCAGTAATGGGGGAGTAGGGACACGTTCTTCTTCTTGTGTGTCGTCGGCTAATGCAGCTGGAATGTCTTCAGCAGCTTTAGCCTCAGACTCGGAGGCATTCGCAGTAGGAGTGGCATCTGGAAACACTTGACGTGTAACAGATTGGTGGGGCACTTCTCCTTCTGGAACACTCGAAAGAGGGACTTGAGACCTTGGTACTTTGCCAATCCTGCATAATGCTGGCGACGCCGTTGGAGATGGAGTTGGCTGGGCCTCAAAGTCATCTTCTTCTTCTTGCAGGGGTGGTGTGATTTGTTGTTGTGGGTGACCAGCCCATGATGCATCCTGTGCAATTGGCGTCAGAGGACGACCAATGCTGATGAGTTCGCTGTGCATAAGCACAGGCGATGATACCTGTTGGTGCTCGATCTGAGGAAGAACTACATCATCTTCAACATTGTCATGGTGACCAATGTCTTCAGCAGCGGTGAGATCAACTGCTGGAATGTCTTCAGCTGCATGAGCCTCTGTGGAAGCGGGCTCATGGACAATCAGTTGGCGCTCTTGGTGTGTAGATGCAGGGCGAACCATTGAGATAGGTTCAACAACTAAGGGCTCTATGGGAGCAGTCCGATCCATCTTGGTCTTGCGCTTCTTCTTGGAGGGAGCAGCATTAGAGGCTTCAGGATGTTTCCTCTTTCTGGCTTCAGCCTCAGCAGTCCTCGTCTTCTTCAGTTCTGAAGCGGTTGACCTGACCTTTGGCTTCGAGCCAGTCATGCTGGCTGGGAAGACAATGGGATGTGCTTCCTGCCTTGGTGCTTCGGGTTCGGCCACAGCTGGCTTCTTCTTCTTCTTTGCAGCCATCCTGGGATCGATGCCAGGATGACCAAGGGCCTTGCGCTTCTCAACCTCATTGTAGGCTTGCACACAATTGTTAGCCAGGCTCTTCATGCGCTCACGAGAACCTTGAGCTTCTTCACGCTTCTTGAGAAAGGCTTCTTTGAGCTCGTGCAACATGATCTTGAAATTTTTGACCTCTTGCACGCTGAGCTTGGCCATGTGCGTCTTTAACTGAGCTTTCTCAAAGTCGATCTTTTGCTTTAGTTCAACGATGCGCTGAGCTAGAGCTAGCTCTGAAGCAATGGCGCCATGGAAGGCGACACTGAGGCCAATTGGAAGTTGCAGATCTTCAAAGCTGAGGTTGGGCGTGTCAAACCACTCATCAATGAAGTTGTGGATGATTGCCACGTCAAAGAGAGGCAAATCATTGAAGATTTCTACTTATTCTTTGCTCTTGATCAGTTGCTCAAGAGCGTCATCTACAAGATCTTCATCGCTGGATAGATCAATGGCGTCGTTGCGCAGAATAGCAGCAGCAGTCAGTTCTTGGCTGGTGTGTTTCAAAGGCATCTTTACTCTCGAGGGCCTGGAGATGCGTGACAAATCTTCAGACTGCACACTGTCTTCAGGAGGTGCAGTAGCCAGTGGCTTCGCCCGTGAGATTTTTGGTGCTGAGGCAGGCTTTGAAGCTTTATGCTGCTTCAGTTTCTTTGGCTTCGGCGGTGCAGGCGCTTCATTAGATTCAGCGTCATCTGCAGGCTCATCCACGGCTGCCTCTTGAACCATGATATGAGTGATGAGACCTTCCAGGTTGTAGAAGGGCCCAACAAGATTGGGTTCAGCTTCGCGGGTGCCATCGGCACGGGGAGCGGAGGGACCAGGGTTGAAGTCTGGTCCCAATGACTTCTTGTTCTGCTTTGCCGAATTTTGGGCAAACTGGAAGTTGCGCTTGAACAAATTGTCGTCACGACACCATAGCAATGACGATGGGTCAGCATCCGCAGGCTGTGGTCCATGGACCATGCAGGGATAGAAGCCTTGTTCAATGGCTTCATCTCTGGACCTGGGTTGAATATTTCTGTATAGGATGTCTCCCCATGGTCGCTTGATGGCATTCTTCTCAGCATATTCCTTGGTCACAAACCTGTACTTGAACCACTGTTCTGCCCAATATCGTTGAATCCATTGGATTCGTGTCTTGCGCTGATTGTAATGCTCTTCTGGATCTGTCTTGTATAGCTCTGAGAGGTCATTGGGCAGATCTCTTGATGTTTCACCTCGACGCTTTCTGCCACCCTTCCTTACTGATTTCTCTGCAGCCATGAACTTTAAACTGAATGGCTTCAACACGTTCAAAGGCTTTCACTTGCTGGACAAATAGGAACTGGCTTTGGGAGAATTTATATGATGCTGTAAGAATTCTGCAAATGAATGCATACTATGAGAACCAAGGGATTCTCCCACGGACATGTACCTGTGACAGCATTAAGGTGCGAGGGAAGGGGAAGAGGTCATATGCATTCTCAGAAGATTTTGAAGATAAATCAGTTTAGAAGACATTGACCTCAACGTGTGAAGACATTCACTCATAGATAAAGAGTTGGTTCCAGATTTGTACGAATCCATCGATCAATACAAGTGAGGAATCTAACTACTTTGTGAAGCATAAGTGAACATACTAGGCATATTATGAGATGCAGTATGAAATAGATCCAACTTGTGTGAATAGAAACTTCTTGTGGCAGAAAGTGATGAATCTATAGGATCAAAGGGGCCGTAAAAAGGAAGTTTTATTTACCACACGAAGAACTGCTAGACGGAGAGGGAGATGAGGCCGAGCAGTTCGATCGTCCGTGCCCTAACTTGGCGACGGAGGACACCTACGGCGACGGCGGAGAAGACGATGTCCGCGGCCGGCGTGAAGACGGCGTCGGAGAGGTCGCGGCAGCTAAGCGCTTCGTCGCCGGCGTCGTCGAGGGCTAGCGGTGGCGCTAGGGTTTGTGCGAGAGTGGAAGAAAGGATAATGACTGTGGTGAGGCGTGTATTTATAGGGACAGGGACGACACAATGTTATTACACAGGTGCCCCTGGCGATTCACATCTGAAGGACACGTGGCCATCATACAACATATCGGAGGTTGTTCCACGTTCCCACGCACGCCTGGATTGTCGGGTGGTCGTTCCCACTTCTCCAGGTTTCAGGTGAAGGAATTAGCATTGAAAGCGGACTTAATGTTTGTCTCTGTATCTTCTGCTGACAAGGACGCAGAGAAGACATTCAACAGTTTCAAGAGAATGCATATGATATGGAGAGATAGAGTTTGAGATAGAAAGCATAGAGAGGTTAGGGTCCGATCACATTCACTTAGTTCAAAAGATTCAACAGGAAGACATAGCTATAAGAGAATGTTGTAGAGGACAGAACACTAGTATATGTATATATATATGTGAGAAAGACAATCAAACCAACATAGTGAAGATAATCATGAAGACAAGTTGAGAATGAAGACAAACAAAATGTGAAGACATAGCAAATGTAACGCCATGGGTAAAACACTTCAAACAGAAGAATTTGGTGGTGGCGTTACCCGCCGTATAGGAAGTATTAGACCAGACACGGCGCACAATTATCGTGGCGCTCCAAAGTCAAATTCCACATTAATGTATTCACACTTAGAATGTAGGTCTTCATTGATTGAAGATATACTTTACTTCGTGTGTTGCACATCTAAGTCATCAATATGCATAAGTGTTAGGATGTGTGCCTAATCACAGGACATTTGAGGATTCCAAGATATTTAGCTCACACCGTAACTTGCAAAATCTCTTCTCATCCAAGGGCTTGGTGAAGATATCTGCCAATTGCTCTTCAGTGTTGATGTGTATGATATCAATATCTTCCTTCACAACATGATCTCTGAGAAAGTGATGACGAATTTCAATGTGCTTTGTCTTCGAGTGCTGAACTGGGTTGTTGGCGATCTTGATGGCGCTTTCGTTGTCGCAGTAGAGTGGCACTTGCTTTAGATGAATGCCAGTCTTTGAGTGTTTGCTTCATCCACAGAAGCTGAGCGTAGCAAGACCCAATAGCAATGTATTCAGATTCAGCAGTGGAGAGAGATACACGGTTCTGCTTATTTGAAGACCAACATACAAGTGATCGTCCTAGAAAATGACATGTGCCTGATGTAGACTTGCAATCCACCTTGTCACCAGCATAATCAGCATCCAAGAATCCAACCAGATCAAACTCTGAGCCCTTTGGATACCATAATCCTAATGTTGGGGTGTGAGCCAAATATCGAAGAATTCGCTTCACAGCGAAGTGATGCGATTCCTTTGGTGCCGCTTGGAATCGTGCACACATGCAAACACTAAGCATAATATCTGGCCTAGATGCACATAGATAAAGTAAAGACCCAATCATGGAGCGGTATACCTTTTGATTGAACTCTTTACCATTGTCGTCGGGACCCAGATGATGTTTGGCTGGCATTGGAGTTGTGAAGCCTTTGCGGTCTTGCATCCCAAATTTCTTGAGGCAATCTTTGAGATACTTCTCTTGAGATATCAAGATGCCATTGCGTTGCTGACGTATTTGAAGACCAAGGAAGAACTTCAGCTCACCCATCATGGACATCTGATATTGCTCTTGCATCATATATCCAAACTCTTCACTGTATTTCTGATTGGTGCAGCCAAAGATAATGTCATCCACATATATTTGGCACACAAACAGTTCACCATCATATGTCTTCGTGAAGAGAGTGGGGTCGAGGGAACTAGGTTTGAAGCCTTTGCTCTTCAGGAAGTCTTTGAGTATGTCATACCAAGCCCGAGGGGCTTGTTTGAGGCCATACAGTGCCTTGTTGAGCTTGTACACCATGTCAGGATGTTTTTGATCTTCAAAGCCAGGCGGTTGTGCAACATACACTTCTTCTTCAATCTTCCCATTGAGAAAAGCGCTCTTCACATCCATTTGATATAGAAGTATGTTATGATAATTTGCATAGGCCAGCAGTATGTGTATGGCTTCAAGTCTAGCCATAGGAGCAAATGTTTCATCGAAGTCAATCCCTTCAACTTGAGTGTACCCTTGAGCAACGAGACGAGCTTTGTTTCTAACAACTTGACCATGCTCATCTTGCTTGTTGCGATATATCCGTTTGGTGCCTATTATATTGTGCTTGCGAGGATCAAGACGCTTAACCAGTTCCCATACATTATTCAGCTCAAACTATTGAAGCTCTTCTTGCATAGCTTGAATCCATTCAGGTTCCACGAAGGCTTCTTCAACTTTCTTGGGTTCAGATATTGAGACGAATGCGAAGTGCCCACAGAAATTTGCTAGCTGTGTTGCCCTTGAACGAGTGAGTGGACCTGGTGCATTGATGCTATCAATTATTCTCTCAATATGTACTTCATTTGCAACACGAGGATGTACAGGACAAAGATTTTGCTCTTGCTGATCATTGTCATCGTTAGAGGGATTGTCTTCAGGCTGAGCATTGTCTTCAGGTTGATCAGGTGCGGAGATGATAAGGTCCTCTTCAGGCTGAGATTCAGACGGTATGATTTCTCCAGTTCCCAGAAGTTTGATTGATTCACTGGATGGAACTTCATCTAGCACATTTGGCAGGTGCTCTCTTTGTGAGCCGTTCATCTCATCAAACCGCACATCCACTGTTTCAATCACTTTATAGTGAAAAAGGTTGAAGACTCTGTAGGAGTGCGAATCCTTTCCATATCCAAGCATAAAACCCTCATGTGCTTTTGGTGCAAATTTTGAAGTGTGATGTGGATCCTTGATCCAGCACCTGGCGCCAAATACTCTGAAGTAACTGACGTTTGGCTTCTTGCCAGTAAGGAGCTCATAGGATGTCTTATTCAGAAGATTGTGAAGATAAACACGGTTGATGATATGGCATGCAGTATCAATGGCTTCAGGCCAGAACTTTCTTGGAGTCTTGTATTCATCAAGCATCGTCCGGGCCATCTCAATAAGTGTTTTGTTCTTGCATTCGACGACGCCATTCTGCTGTGGCGTGCATGGAGCTGAGAATTCATGTGTGATGCCTAAAGTATCAAGATATGTATCTAGGCTAGTGTTCTTGAATTCAGTGACATTGTCACTTCTGATGTGTTTTATCTTGGCGCCATAGTTGTTCATTGCTCGATTGGCGAAGCATCTGAAGACATCCTGCACTTCAGTCTTGTAGAGGATTATATGTACCCAAGTATATCTTGAATAATCATCAACAATGACAAAGCCATAAAGACAAGCAGTAGTAGTAAGAGTTGAGTAATGAGTGGGACCAAAAAGATCCATGTGGAGCAGTTCGAAGGGTTGAGTTGTTGTCATGATTGTCTTCGAGGGATGCTTGGCCCTCGTCATCTTTCCTGCTTCACAGGCACCGCATAAGTGATCCTTCTTGAACTTGACGCCCTTGATGCCTATGACATGCTTCTTCCTTGCAAGGGTGTGGAGGTTCCTCATGCCAGCATGCCCTAGCCTCCGATGCCAGAGCCAGCATTCAGAAGCTTTTGCTAGAAGACATACTTCAAGTTGTGGTCCTGCTGAGAAATCTACCACGTACAAATCATCTTTCCGATACCCTTCAAATACTAGAGACTTGTCAGATTCCATTAGTACAAGGCAACGATATTTTCCAAACATCATAATCATGTTTAAATCGCAAAGCATTGAGACAGACATTAAGTTGAAACCAAGGGATTCAACAAGCATGACTTTATCCATGTGTTGATCCTTTGAGATTGCAACTCTACCTAGACCCAATACCTTGCTTTTACCAGTGTCAGCAAATGTGATGTGACTTTTGTCAGATGGACGTAAAGTTGAGTCCATGAGAAGGCTTCGCTTGCCAGTCAGGTGATTTGTACACCCACTATCAATAATCCATTCTGAAGCAGCTGGTGTCGTACCCTACAGTGCAGTTAGGGGGATAGGCTTCACAAAGAGAATTGTGAAGCAAAAACATTTGACGAACCAATGGATTATTAAAACTTAGATCGAGATTAGGACTGATAGGGCAAGTAGCAAGCGATTCAGGAACAAAGTACATAATAAGACCATTTGGGCATTTGATCTTGCGCCCTACAAGATGTTTAAGGTCCCCAGCAATAGCGTTAGACGATTTTGGTTTTCGTCTGGAGACCTTTCCCTGCAAAAGAGAGTTAAGCTTTCTTAGCCACCCACATCTTCAAGGGTGGCTTCGAAGCAATGGTCTAAGTGCAGCATCTGAGAACTTCGGCTTTGGAGCCCTAGCAAAAAGTCTTGTAGGTGGACAATAGTACTCATAAGAATAAGCAGAATAGTTCTTGGTCTTATGAACATGGTGGTTTGTTGAACCGCGCTCATATTCATAGGCCTGAGTATGGCTTCCCTGGAAAACATTTGCGTTAGTGCGACTCAGGTGAGTGCTCTGTCTGTATGAGGCCTTTGGACCGTATGAAGCCTGTGGTCTGGAGTTTGTCTTCTTCACCTGTGGTGTCATGATGATATTCACAGGAAGATTCTCCAAACACCTTTTCGGCACCCAGATCTTCTTCATAGGTGGTCCATTCCTGCAGTTAGTACCAAGATACTTGGCAAACACTTCACCATTCTGATTCTTAAACAGTTTATAGTTTGCATCAAAGGATTCATCAATAACAATGGGATTAGCACAAGTGAAGCCAGATAGGGTGGATGGATCCGCTGAAGGTTCCTTTGCAGCAACCCATGTGGTTTTGGGGTACTGCTCAGGTTTCAGGAAGAGCCATCAACATTCATTTTTCCTTTCGAACCCAACACCCTCTTTCCTAGGGTTTCGGTTCTGGATCTGCCTTTTGAGGACATCACATAGTGTCTGATGCCCTTTGAGACTTTTTTACATCCCTGTTTCATGCAGTGTCTTCAACCTAGCATTCTCATCAGCAATAGCAGTTGTATCCTCAGCAGAGGGGTTAGTTAGCACATCAACAGTTGAAGATATTGCAATAGTAGCAGCAGTAGAACATTCAGCAACAGAAGTAGCGTTATCACGCTCAATGCATTTAAGACATGGTGGTTCAAATCCTTCCTGAGCTGAACTGATCTGTTCGGCGCGAAGTGACTTGTTTTCCTTTTGAAGATCTTCATGAGCCGCTCTCAATTTCTCAAGATCTTGCTTCCTTTGAAGATAATCATAGGAAAGCCTTTCATGAGTTGTTGAGAGCGTTTCATGACGACTTTCAAGTTCCTCATACTTAACGTGAAGATTTTTATGTCTTCAATTAAGGACTGAGATCGAGTCATTTCAGCATCTAACAGATCATCGTTTTTGTCTAACAGTTTTTGAATGTGTTCCATAGCTTTCTATTGTTTAGTTGCAATTTTAGCAAGTGTTTTGTAGCTGGGTTTGGAACCAAAATCAGAGTCATCGTCACTAGATGTTTGATACTGAGTAGTGCATGTGTTTACCTTGGCACCGCGTGCCATGAAGCAGTAGGAAGGAGCGGAGTAGTCCTTGTCATTTGCATCGGTGTCGGTGATGAAGTCATTGTCTTCAGTGTTGAAGATGGACTTGGCAACGTATGATGTAGCCAGACTCGCAACGCCAGAATCGGACTCCTCCTCAGACTCCACCTCCGCCTCCTCAGAAGCGGACTCCTCCTCAAAATCCATTTCCTCGCCAACAAACGCACGTGCCTTGCCAGATGAGCTCTTCTTGTGTGATGAAGACTTGGAGGAAGACTTGGAAGAAGACTTTGAGTATTTCTTCTTCTTGTCGTCAGAGTCATACTCCTTGCTCTTCTTCTTCTTCTTGTTCTCATTGTCCCACTGTGGACACTCAGAGATGTAGTGGCCAGGTTTCTTGCACTTGTGACATGTTCTCTTCTTGTAGTCATGAGCAGAAGCTTCATCATTCCTTGAGCTTGATCGTGAAGACTTTCTGAAGCCTTTCTTCTTGGTGAATTTTTGGAACTTCTTCACAAGCATAGCAAGCTCCTTTCCAATGTCTTCAGGATCATCAGAACTGTTGTCAGATTCTTCTTCAGATGAGGAGACAGCCTTTGCCTTCAAGGCACGAGTTCGCCCATAGTTGGGACCGTAGATGTCTCTTTTCTCAGAAAGCTGAAACTCGTGTGTGTTGAGCCTCTCAAGTATGTCAGACGGATCGAGTGTCTTGAAATCAGGACGTTCTTGAATCATCAGGGCTAGGGTGTCAAACGAACTATCAAGTGATCTCAGGAGTGTCTTGACGACTTCATGCTTGGTGATCTCAGTAGCGCCGAGGGCTTGAAGCTCATTTGTGATGTCAGTGAGTCGATCAAACGTGAGCTGGACATTCTCATTGTCATTTCCCTTGAAGCGGTTGAAGAGGTTGCGAAGGACACTGATTCTTTGATCTCTCTGGGTTGAGACACCTTCGTTGACCTTGGAGAGCCAGTCCCAGACTAGCTTAGATGTTTCCAAAGCACTCACGCGGCCATATTGTCCTTTGGTCAGATGACCACAGATGATATTCTTGGCAGTAGAGTCCAGTTGAACGAACTTCTTGACATCAGCAGCAGTGACACCTTCTCCAGCCTTGGGAACGCCATTCTTGACGACATACCATAGGTCGACATCAATGGCTTCAAGATGCATGCGCATCTTATTCTTCCAGTAGGGATATTCAGTTCCATCGAAGACGGGGCATGCAGCGGAGACTTTAATTATCCCTGCAGTCGACATAGCTAAAACTCCAGGTGGTTAAACCGAATCACACAGAACAAGGGAGGACCTTGCTCTGATACCAATTGAAAGTGCTAGTGATCGACTAGAGGGGGGTCAATAGGCGATTTTTATGGAAGTCTTCAAAACATGTAAGTTTTGAAGACAAACGATAGAAATAAACCTATTACCATGCAGCTGAAGGTAGACTACACTAGGCAACCATAGTCAAGTATTCAATGAAGTGAAAGCACAATGACTAATAGCAGCTAGGCAGTAAGGATCAGGTAGGAAGATATTGTGAAGCCAATCAGAACAAGTAATCACTCAGTGAAGTCAAATGGTGATGCAATCGTACAATGACTTCACAAGGACCAACAGTAAGTAAAGGGAAGGGAAGGATGAAACCAGTGACTCGTTGAAGACAATGATTTGTTGGACCAGTTCCAGTTGCTGTGACAACTGTACGTCTGGTTAGGGAGGCTGAGATTCAACTCAGAAGACCTCGTCTTCACCTTATTCCCCTTGAGCTAAGGACACCCAGTCCTCGCCCAATCACTCTGGTAAGTCTTCAAGGTAGACTTCCAAACCTTCACAGACTTTGTTCACCGGCGATCCACAATGACTCTTGGATGCTCAGAACACGACACCTAACCGTCTGGAGGATTCGCAGTCCTCAAGTGTAATAAGTCTTTAGATCACACAGACAGGAAGACTTAAGTGATGCCTGACACTCTTTGGCTCTGGGTGTTTAGGGCTTTATCCTCGCAAGGAATTCTCTCTCAAAAGCTTCGAGGTGGGTTGCTCTCAAATGACAAAAGTCGTACTCTAACTCTGAGCAGCCAACCGTTTATGCTTGTAGGGGGTAGGCTATTTATAGCCACTAGGCAACCCGACCTGATTTGTCCGAAATGACCCTAGTGTTGGGTAACGTAGTAATTTCAAAAAAATTCCTACGCACACGCAAGATCATGGTGATTCATAGCAACGAGAGGGGAGAGTGTGATCTATGTACCCTTGTAGATCGACAACGGAAGCGTTAGCACAACGTGGTTGATGTAGTCGTACGTCTTCACGGCCCGACCGATCAAGTACCGAAACTACGACACATCCGAGTTCTAGCACATGTTCAGCTCGATGACGATCCCCGGACTCCGATCCAGCAAAGTGTCGGGGAATAGTTCCATCAGCACGACGGCGTGGTGACGATCTTGATGTACTACCGTCGCAGGGCTTCGCCTAAGCACCGCTACAATATTATCGAGGACTATGGTGGAAGGGGGCACCGCACACGGCTAGGAATATGATCACGTGGATCAACTTGTGTCTCTAGGGGTGCCCTCTGCCTCCGTATATAAAGGATCAAAGGGGGGGTGTGGCCGGCCAGGAGAGGGCACGCCAGGAGGAGTCCTACTCCCTCCGGGAGTAGGATTCCCCCCCCCCTTTCCTAGTTGGAATAGGATTCGGGAGGGGGGAAAGAGGAGAGAGAGAAGGAAGGCGGGGCGCCGCCCCCTTCTCCTTGTCCTATTTGGACTATGGGGGGAGGGGCGCGCGGCCCAGCCCTGGCCACCTCTCCTCTCTTCCACTAAGGACCACCCATATACCTCCCAGGGGGTTCCGGTAACCTCCCGGTACTCCGGTAAAATCCTGATTTCACCCGGAACACTTCCGATATCCAAATATAGGCTTCCAATATATCAATCTTTATGTCTCGACCATTTCGAGACTCCTCGTCATGTCCCCGTTCCCATCCGGGACTCCAAACTCCTTCGGTACATCAAAACTCATAAACTCATAATATAACTGTCATCGAAACCTTAAGCGTGCGGACCCTACAGGTTCGAGAACAATGTAGACATGACCGAGACACGTCTCCGGTCAATAACCAATAGCGGAACCTAGATGCTCATATTGGCTCCTACATATTCTATGAAGATCTTTATCGGTCAGACCGCATAACAACATACGTTGTTCCCTTTGTCATCGGTATGTTACTTGCCCGAGATTCGATCGTCAGTATCTTAATACCTAGTTCAATCTCGTTACCGGCAAGTCTCTTTACTCGTTCCGTAATACATCATCTCACAACTAACTCATTAGTTGTAATGCTTGCAAGGCTTATGTGATGTGCATTACTGAGAGGGCCCAGAGATACCTCTCCGACAATCGGAGTGACAAATCCTAATCTCAAAATACGCCAACCCAACATGTACCTTTGGAGACACCTGTAGAGCTCCTTTATAATCACCCAGTTATGCTGTGATGTTTGGTAGCACACAAAGTGTTCCTCCGGCAAACGGGAGTTGCATAATCTCATAGTCATAGGAACATGTATAAGTCATGAAGAAAGCAATAGGAACATACTAAACGATCGGGTGCTAAGCTAATGGAATGGGTCATGTCAATCACATCATTCTCCTAATGATGTGATCCCGTTAATCAAATAACAACTCTTTTGTTTATGGTTAGGAAACATAACCATCTTCGATTAACGAGCTAGTCAAGTAGAGGCATACTAGTGACACTCTGTTTGTCTATGTATTCACACATGTATTATGTTTCCGGTTAATACAATTATAGCATGAATAATAAACATTTATCATGATATAAGGAAATAAATAATAACTTTATTATTGCCTCTAGGGCATATTTCCTTCAGTCTCCCACTTGCACTAGAGTCAATAATCTAGTTCACATCGCTATGTGATTCAACACTAAGAGTTCACATCACCATGTGATTAACACCCATAGTTCACATCGTCATGTGACCTATACCCAAAGGGTTTACTAGAGTCAATAATCTAGTTCACATCATTTATGTGATTAACACCCAAAGAGTACTAAGGTGTGATCATGTTTTTCTTGTGAGATAATTTTAGTCAACGGGTCTGTCACATACAGATCCGTAAGTATTTTTTAAATTCTATGTCTACAAAGCTCTGCACGGAGCTACTCTAGCTAATTCCTCCCACTTTCAATATGTATCTAGATCGAGACTTAGAGTCATCCAGATCTGTGTCAAAACTTGCATCGACGTAACTTTTTACGACGAACCTTTTGTCACCTCCATAATCGAGAAATATTTCCTTATTCCACTAAGGATAATTTTGACCAATGTACAGTGATCTACTCTTAGATCACTATTGTACTCCCTTGCTTAACACAGTGTAGGGTATATAATAGATCTGGTACACATCATGGCATACTTTATAGAACCTATGGCTGAGGCATAGGGAATGACTTTCATTCTCTTTCTATCTTCTGCCGTGGTCGGGCTTTGAGTCTTACTCAATTTCATACCTTGTAACACAGCCAAGAACTCTTTCTTTGACTGTTTGATTTTTTAACTACTTCAAAATATTGTCAAGGTATGTACTCATTGAAAAAACTTATCAAGCGTCTTGATCTATCTCTATAGATTTTGATGCTTAATATGTAAGCAGCTTCACTGAGGTCTTTCTTTGAAAAACTTCTTTAAAAACACTCCTTTATGCTTTGCAGAATAATTCTACATTATTTCCGATCAACAATATGTCATTCACATATACTTATCAAAAATGTTGTAGTGCTCCCACTCACTTTCTTGTAAATACAGGCTTCACCGCAAGTCTGTATAAAACTATATGCTTTGATCATACTATCAAAGCGTTTATTCCAACTCCGAGAGGCTTGCACCAGTCCATAAATGGATCGCTGGAGCTTGCACACTTTGTTAGCTCCCTTTGGATTGACAAAACCTTCTGGTTGCATCATATACAACTCTTCTTCCAGAAACCATTCAGGAATGCAGTTTTGACATCCATCTCCCCAATTTCATAATCATAAAATGCGGAAATTGCTAACATGATTCGGATAGACTTAAGCATCACTACGGGTGAGAAGGTCTCATCGCAGTCAATCCCTTGAACTTGCCAGAAACCTTTTGTGACAAGTCGAGCTTTGTAGACAGTAATATTACCGTCAGTGTCAGTCTTCTTCTTGAAGATCCATTTATTATCAATTGCTTGCCGATCATTGGGCAAGTCAACCAAAGTCCATAATTTGTTCTCATACATGGATCCCATCTCAGATTTCATGGCTTCAAGCCATTTTGTGGAATCTGGGCTCACCATCGCTTCTTCATAGTTCGTAGGTTCATCATGATCTAGTAGCATGACTTCCAGAACAGGATTACCATACCACTCTGGCGCGGATCTCATTATGGTTGATCTACGAGGTTCGGTAGTATCTTGTTCTGAAGTGTCATGATCATTATCATTAGCTTCCTCACTAATTGGTGTAGGTGTCGCAGAAACAGGTTTCTGTGATGTACTACTTTCTAATAAGGGAGTAGGTATAGTTACCTAGTCAAGTTCTACTTTCCTCCCACTCACTTCTTTCAAGAGAAACTCCTTCTCTAGAAAGGTTCCATTCTTAGCAACGAATGTCTTGCCTTCGGATCTGTGATAGAAGGTGTACTCAATAGTCTCCTTTGGGTATCCTATGAAGACATATTTCTCCAATTTGGGTTTGAGCTTATCAGGATGAAACTTTTTCATATAATCATCACAATCCCAAACTTTAAGAAACGACAACTTTGGTTTCTTGCCAAACCACAGTTCAGATTGTGTCGTCTCAACGGACTTAGATGGTGCCCTTTTAAACGTGACTGCAGCTGTCTTTAATGCATAACCCCAAAATGATAGTGGTAGATCGGTAAGAGACATCATAGATCGCACCATATCTAATAAAGTATGGTTATGATGTTCGGACACACCATTACGCTGTGGTGTTCCGGGTGGCGTGAGTTGCGAAACTATTCCACATTGTTTCAAATGTACACCAAACTCGTAACTCAAATATTCTCCTCCACGATCAGATCGTAGGAATTTTATTTTCTTGTTACGATGATTTTCAACTTCACTCTGAAATTCTTTAAACTTTTCAAACGTTTTAGACTTGTGTTTCATTAAGTAGATATACCCATATCTGCTTAAGTCATCTATGAAGGTGAGAAAATAACGATATCCGCCACGAGCCTCAATATTCATCGGACCACATACATCTGTATGTATGATTTCCAACAAATCTGTTGCTCTCTCCATAGAACCGGAGAACGGTGTTTTTGTCATCTTACCCATAAGGCACGGTTCGCAAGTACCAAGTGATTCATAATCAAGTGGTTCCAAAAACCCATTAGCATGGAGTTTCTTCTTGCGCTTTACACCAATATGACCTAAACGGCAGTGCCACAAATAAGTTGCACTATCATTATTAACTTTGCATCTTTTGGTTTCAATATTATGATTATGTGTATCACTACGATCGAGATCCAACGAACTATTTTCATTGGGTGTGTAACCATATAAGGTTTTATTCATGTAAACAGAACAACAATTTATTCTCTTACATAAATGAATAACCGTATTACAATAAACATGATCAAATCATATTCATGCTCAACGCAAACACCAAATAACACTTATTCAGGTTCAACACTAATCCCGAAAGTATAGGGAGTGTGCAATGATGATCATATCAATCTTGGAACCACTTCCAACACACATCGTCACTTCACCCTTAACTAGTCTCTGTTTATTCTGCAACTCCCGTTTCGAGTTACTAATCTTAGCAACTGAACTAGTATCAAATACTGAGGGGTTGCTACAAACACTTGTAAAGTACACATCAATAACATGTATATCAAATATACTTATGTTCACTTTGCCATCCTTCTTATCTGCCAATCACTTGGGGTGGTTCCGCTTCCAGTTACCAGTCCCTTTGCAGTAGAAACACTTAGTCTCAGGCTTAGGACCAGACTTGGGCTTCTTCACTTGAGCAGCAACTTGCTTGCTGTTCTTCTTGAAGTTCCCCTTCTTCCCTCTGCCCTTTTCTTGAAACTAGTGGTCTTGTCTACCATCAACACTTGATGTTTTTCTCGATTTCTACCTTCGTCAATTTCCGCATTATGAAGAGCTTGGGAATCTTTTCCGTTATCCCTTGCATATCATAGTTCATCACGAAGTTCTACTAACTTGGTGATGGTGACTAGAGAATTCTGTCAATCACTATCTTATCTGGAAGATTAACTCCCACTTGATTCAAGCGATTGTAGTACTCGGACAATCTGAGCACATGCTCACTAGTTGAGCGATTCTCCTCCATCTTTTAGCTATAGAACTTGTTGGAGACTTCACATCTCTCAACTCGGGTATTTGCTTGAAATATTAACTTTAACTCCTGGAACATCTCATATGCTCCATGACGTTCAAAACGTCTTTGAAGTCCCGATTCTAAGCCATTAAGCATGGTGCACTAAACTATCAAGTAAGCATCATATTTGTGCAAAAACGTCTTTGAACTACAACCATTTGATAGATTCACTTAAAATTTCCACAAAAATTTGGAGATGTCATGTGATGTTTTTAAATCACTTTTGTGCAAAAATATATTTCATTCATGAAATACTTTGAACCCTACACTCAATTTTTCTTCTCTGGTCCAGAGTGCATTTTTGCACTACAACCCATTTAAATATTTCTTTCTGGCTTCCACCAAAATTATGGGATATTGTTAGTAGCATATGATTCAACTTTATGCAAAAAACCTAGTGCTGTTCTTTAAAAATTTTTAGTGAATCAACCTCATCTTCATTCTGGTCCAACATGATGGTTTGTACAGCAACCATATTCTTGCTTGCTCTTTAACCCTTGATTCTTTCTCCTACTTGTAGTCCTCCATGTTAAACCCTTAAGTCCAGGAGCATGCACCCTTTGGATCATTTTTGGTTCATGAAATAATGTCATTTATTTCCTGTCCAGAATTGTAGTTTTGCAAAACTTGCACTAGCAAGTTTCTGCTTTTGGCCAACTAACCTCACCACCCTCTTGTACATCTAAAGAGACTTCCATCTGGAGTTTTTGACCACTCCAAGACTTGCCTAAGTGCCCTTGGCATTTTGCCAAACACCTTATGGGCAGGATCTGTTTTGGCATGAATTTTTGGTTTGCACTGTGAACATGATCCCCTGACCAAACCAGCTTGTCCACTGATCTCCTTGCAAGCCCAAACCTAGACCTGTTAACCCCTAGCCTCAACCGCGACCTCTAGCATGCTCTGGCATTTCATTGAGCACACTCAGTGCGTGCACGGGACGCGCCCAGAGCGCGCGTATTGCACGATGCCGCGCCCGAGCCGACACGCTGGCCCCCTGGCTTTGGCCCACACGGCAGCACCTCGCCACGCACTCCCCGCCTTGCAGCATCACGCCAAACCACCCTGGCACGCTACAGCGCCGCCGCCAGGGCGTTCTTGGTGGCACTCTGGCGTCCGCAGTCGCTCCAGCCACGGGCAGCGCCGCCCAAACCCCTCCCACTCGCCACCTGGCCCCTGGAGCAGTGCGAGCTCATCCGCAGGCATGTCCTCTAGCACTCGTCGCCGCCATGATGCCCTGCTGCTACAGAACGTCGGTTCGCCGGAAGCTTATCTACGGCCGCCGCAGAACCGCCTTGCCTCGCTTATAAATGGACGCCCCGGGCCGTTCCCGCACACGGGCAACCTCAGGCCACCCCAATGACGCTTCCCCAGCTCGCCAATCGACCCAGGAGAGCTTCCTTCCTCATCTCCGGCAACTCCTGCCGCCGCCATCGCCCCGGCCAATCCGGCACCTCCAGTACCTCCCCCTCTCCATTCTCTTCGCCAGAAACCTCCTCATCCTCTCGTGAACCCTTTCCCCTACTCGATTTTGATCGGGAACCACCGCCGCCTCAAAACCACTTTACCACCGAAGCTTCCCTCCGCCGCGGAGCTCGCCGCCGGCGATATCCTCCACCTCCGACGACCCTACGACTACCGGAGTGACCACCTCGGCCCCCTGAATCCACTGGTGGCCTCAGCTTTCCGAACGGAGCCATCGTTCGCCGGCGATGATCGCCGGAGCCCCGCTCCACTCGGGCAGAGGAGGGAGACGACGCGGGCGACTGGTCAAACCTGACCAGTGGGCCAGGCGGGCCCACCGTCAGAGACCCAGCGCCGGTCCACGTGGTTGAGGGGAGGCGTAAAGGGCGCAAATACGTTTTCTCTGCACCGAAAGCGTAATCTCGTTTGAAACGTTTTCCTTTTCCTGATTTTATTAAAAACAGATTTTGACCAGAACTTTGACTGGCTATAACTTTTTAAATACAACTCCGAATAAAATGATTTTTTTTCCTACCTCTCTCAAATTTCACCTAGTTTATTTTAAGATTTATTTGAAAAAATTTCAGAACAACTTTTGGTGTTGTTTTTATTTTATGTGTTAATTCTTTTATATTGCTAAAATAGGATTTTTGAAGAGAGGAGAAATATTACAAGTTTTGAAGTGCACCCTGCCTTTCCACACATTGAAGGCAAGCATTCTGAACCTCGGCATAATATTTTTGTGTGTTCGATGACACGTTCATAACATCACCTCACTTTGGAGAAACTTGTTATTTCATGTGATATGATCATATGCATGGGTGCATATTAGTGATTTCCATGCTGTTGGAAATGGACACACTTGTGATGATAATCACCCTCATGTGCCTTGCATGCATACCGGCAGGAACCCGAGAAAACCTCAGCCTTGGGTAGGCATGAGTTTGTCGCCGGTCTCCGTCGGGATGGTTATGTCTGGTATGGCATGGCAAGGTGATATGAGCGGTGACTCTGTTGGATGAAATATATTCGTTATACTAATCATGCAGGGAATACTTAAACCTCCTGAGTCGACCGTAGATCGAGTCTTGTGCCAGTAACCCCCATACTTGTTTCGTACTACCACTCGTCTCTACAGCAAGTAGAGTACGGTTCAGTAAGTTGTCAACCTCTTTTTAGCACACACCATACAGAGAGGCCATGGTGGAAGATACCGGTTGTAGCTGGTAGGCAGGCCACCTGGTCCGGGGGCATGGGTGTTTCCGGTTGGGACCGAGAGGGGAGGCCACCCCTTAGAGCGCGCGATATAAATTTGATCCCATGCTACGCGAGGTTGTAGCCTCCCCACTTAGAGTTTGCTTAACAGGTGTCGTGGGTGATTCCAGACACGTGTGAGATAAGCTGGTGTGTGCAAGTTAGGTGTGTTTTCAACAAAAAGACCGTAGACGGAATTAGTCCCGATGGACTAAAGAAATCTGTTACTCGTGGGTAAAGAGTACACCCTCTGCAGAGAATAAACCTATTCGAATAGCCGTGTCCATGGTTAGGGATTACAGTCTGGGATGGGTCAGGTGTCGGTCTTAGTGTCGGTCTTCGGAGGTGAAACTATTAACCAGAACTGGAACTACTACCTGTGACTTGTGATAATTATGATTATTATTATTGTTGACTAACCCGTGATATTATTGTTATTATCGAGTATCTCTGGGATGGTTCTACCTCCGGGATATTCACTATGATTGTTTCTTTTAAAGCCCTTTATGTGGTGTCGCTCAGACGCCCGACTGTGGCATTTCTTTTAAAGCCCTTTATGTGGTGTCGCTCAGACGCCCGACTGTGGCATTTCTTTTAAAGCCCTTTATGTGGTGTCGCTAAGACGCCCGACTGTGGCATTGCTTGTTATTTGTTTCATAAATTTTAATACTACTATGTTATTGCAATTTTATAAATAACCGCACGCACGCATCAGAAATTTATTTACTATTTTTGACTGATGTCATGAGCATAAAATGTTTTCAGCACATCATTATTATATTATACCTGTGTTCATAATGTTTGCGAGTACATTCAAAGTACTCACTGGCTTGTCCCTGGCTATTGTCTTGGCCAGATTTTTCTTGCACGAAGAAGAGCGACGCGATGACAGCCCCGGAACCTAAGTAATGGAGATAGCAGCCTCGCGAAGATAGGAGTTAACCTGGTCAGCTGTTCCCGTGGGAAATGGAGTCCCATAGACACTGATGTTTCACAACCCGCTTTCGCCATCAACCACTAGAAACCATTTGTTGTACTCACAGGCCAGAATGGTCTTGTACTACATATGTTGTATTCTGCTTGGAATTTCTGTATCAAGTTGGAGCCTCATCAGCTAACAGTAATCCTGGGGCTGATGAGCACGACGGTCTTTTCTGGAAATTTATTACCCGGAAAACCGGTCGTGACAGACTTGGTATTAGAGCCAGGCTGACCATTGGCTAATCCTATCTTAGCCGGGTCTATAAACTTAGGCAAACCAACCCACCAAACCATAACCAAACCCCAGCCAAGCTTCTCGCACAAGATAGCCGCACAGTGACCCAACACCTTTTTGGCAGTCGGTGCCCAACCTATCAACCTAACCTGTCACTCATGCGCCAGTGACCGGCCCCTAAATAGTCCTTTCTCGCAAGCATGCGAAGGAAGACTCCGTCCTCTTTTTCCTATAAAAAGGGGCACGCTAGTCCCAACACAGCACAGCACAGCCGCTACCCCAAACCGAGCCACAATGCCTGGCCCTGTCGTGCACAACGAGACCACAGCAACCAACCTTGGAGGTTTTGTGACCATCCTCGCAAACCTCACCCGTCGTGCCTATGCGTTAGAAGAGCCACCAGAATTTGTTGTGTACCAAGGACCCATGAGCGGTGAAGACCGTCAATTTTGGGCCATTGTGCACATCTATGGTAGGGGACTGTCACCCGAGCACCCCTACAGGTTCACCGGAAGAACAACTTCCTTTGAGCCACTGGCCATACAACTAGCTACTCGAGAGGCTATAGTTCATCTCAGGCACCTGTCGCCCAGAGTTAACTGTCGCTCGTTCCACTACTACCCCAGACGTGAAGGGTATGGTAAACCACCCCAAGTTGCCAACGGAGATCACGAGACGGACCCCGCATTGTTGCACCTAGTGCGCTATGTAAGTGCACTAGAGGCATTGTTCGACCAAATCACTATTGATTTAATTGCAGCTCGTGGAGAGCTGGTTCGTCGAGGCCCGGCGAGAGAAGAAAACGAGCCCAACGCCGACAACCCAGTCATGCTGTTTGGACAATCGATCGAGACTCCGAGATCAGCTCCAGCCATCAGCCGAGATGCTTTGATGACCCCAGAGGTGCTTCGTCGCCTTTTGGGAGCACACTCCAACGGGGTTGTGGCCAACAATCCCCGCGATGGTCATCATCACTACCCCGACACTGCAGTTCCTCCGCCATCTCCGACTAATCCCGGCAGTGAGACACGTGGAGAAGCCTCGACATCCACCAGGCGCGCCCGTTTAGACATTAATGAGGTAGACTAAGCCGTACGAGTAGTACCGAGTCTCAGTGTATCCTCACTTTGTAAACGTACGACCGTGTATATTAACGCAACCTGTCGTTGTGCCTCTGTTTTAATAGTGGCCTTGCATTTTTGGTCAGCGCATAGTTGCATATTTTTCCGGGCACAACTATCAAAACCAACCTGACGACAACCACAGTAACACGTCTCTTTATGAGATATGTGTATCTCTGACACTGACCTGACCTTTGGAGCTAAGCTGGTAAATTTATTACCTTTCACCACGGTAAAACGATCCGGCTCCATTGCTATATAAAGGCCACCTTGTGACCTTACCCAGCAACCCTCACTTTATGCACCACACTCACAACTTTTTCCTGTCATGCCGAGCCCCAGCATTCATCTGAGAACCCCAGATGCAACCCCAGGTAGCTTTGTCAAAATATTGTGGGATTTTACCCGCAGAACCATGGGTTCTACCCAGCCACCTCAGTACGAGCTGTTCAAATCTAGAATCACCCCATCCACCTCGGAATATTGGGCAGCAGTACACATTCCTCCTGTAGACCCCAACCAAGATCCAACGGAAGTTTCCTTCGTGGGGAAATCTATGCCAACCCCACACTTGGCCATAGAAGCTGCTGCGAAAGAAGCGATTGCTCGCCTTCGATCCGTAGTACCCTATGCCCGCGAACGAGGATATTATTACTTTCCGAGCCGTGCAGCACCCGGAGAAGTAACATCTTTTCCCGGTGGACGCATTGAGAGAGACCCAGTCCTGGCCAACCTTATCCAGTACATCATTGCTCAAGAGCATTTGAACCAGCGAGTGATGGATTATCTCCAGAGCCTCGCAGATTTAAATCCTCAGATTGCCATCGGCAGACCACTGAGGCCCGACCCGGAGAGACGCATACATCGACTGGTCAATCCACTTCCTCCGATAGAAGAGGAGTGTATCCCTTTACCAGAGACATTTTATCAGGACCCCACCCAGTTACCGTTTTCATTTTAGACGTCACTACTGTATTTGTTTTTGCAGCATTTATATTTGCGTGTATCTTATGCATGGTACCCCAAATTTGTGCGACGAGTCAATTATTTTGGCTTCTACTAATGTGTGTAGTTTTTGTTGTGGTTTATGCTCCTTTTAATTAACTGTTTTTCCCTCGCAAAATCCTGGAGTGAGATTTCTTTTCCCTGAGTTGCTACACCTGCCCCTTCTCACGACGTGGATTATTTAATTTCACATAGCACCACGCAGCAGACTCACAACCATAATCATTCGGACACATACACTATTTGCAAAACTTTGCAACGGTGTTACATCCAGCTAATCACCCCCTAACAACAGTTAGCACCCGGCACACCCCATCTACTCCTCATGATCACCACCACCGCGGAGAGCCAACACCCGAGCCGTAGCGTCGCGACACTCGTCGAGGATCATCGCGCACAGGAGCACAGAGAGCCCAGCAGTGTCACCAGCCCTCCGCATATCAGGATCACAAACCAGTCCAGCATCGCCTCCGCCATTAGAGCCTCACCCGAGCTTCTGTAAGAAGTAATGGAGAAAGAAGGAGGAGGAGGAGTGAGGCCAGGTGTGAGGAAGAAGAGAGAGGCACCCCGGCCGTTTTTATAGCTCGAGCTCGGTGTACGGTGGGCGAAGTCCACCAACGCCGCTCGTCGCCGATCGCCGGTGTTCGGAGTCGAATCCGCGAGCAGTGCCGACAGCGCGCTGGCCCGCGAGGTGAGTGCACGCTGCACCGGCAGCTAGCACGCCGCGCACTACCACGGTACGGCCTAGATGCCCTACGCGCTAGGCATCGCCGGTGGAGAAAGCGCGAGAAAGCGCGCGGGAGAGAGGAAGAAGAGAGAGCCAGAGGGAGAAGAGGAGACTGACAATGGACCCCGGGTCCACCTGTCGGCCAGAGAGAGCATTGTGCTCTCGGGTACGACCAGCGTATATCTAAATTTAGGAGTTATTCTAAATTTATATCTTGCGTAGAAATCTCACGATTTTGTCCCGAACCGTAGACTCTTCCCCGCAGCACCAGTTTTCACACTACGGTTTTTCACCACTTATTGCCCTCTCACTAGAGCCACATCTTTATTGCGTAATATTTTCTTAACACAGCTTTTAACAAATCTCGAGGACGAGATTTTTCTTAAGGGGGATAGTATTGTGACACCCCAAAAATTTGGCCTTGTTTTAATGAATTAAATTTTTTCCCAAGAATTAAAACTTTGGATTTCTGAGCTCCATTTTGATTTTTAAATCATTTCCTTCCCTGTTATGATGAGTTTTTCCCAAAGAGAAAACTTTTCAAATATGTTATTGGACTTGTTTAACCTCTCAAGAAAAACTTTCCTTTTATCAGTATAACTAATTAACTAATTTAATTGCTTGATCTTTACTTTCTTGGAAATGGTTTTTTCAAGGTTAAATGGCCATATTTGAACTACAACCATTTGATAGATTCACTTAAAATTTCCACAAAAATTTGGAGATGTCATGCGATGTTTTTAAATCACTTTTGTGCAAAAACATGAAATACTTTGAACCCTACACTCAATTTTTCTTCTCTGGTCCAGAGTGCATTTTTGCACTACAACCCATTTAAATATTTCTTTCTGGCCTCCACCAAAATTATGGGATATTGTTAGTAGCATATGATTCAACTTTATGCAAAAAACCTAGTGCTGTTCTTTGAAAATTTTGAGTGAATCAACCTCATCTTCATTCTGGTCCAACATGATGGTTTGTACAACAACCATATTCTTGCTTGCTCTTTAACCCTTGATTCTTTCTCCTACTTGTAGTCCTCCATGTTAAACCCTTAAGTCCAGGAGCATGCACCCTTTGGATCATTTTTGGTTCATGAAATAATGTCATTTATTTCCTGTCCAGAATTGTAGTTTTGCAAAACTTGCACTAGCAAGTTTCTGCTTTTGGCCAACTAACCTCACCACCCTCTTGTACATCTAAAGAGACTTCCATCTGGAGTTTTTGACCACTCCAAGACTTGCTTAAGTGCCCTTGGCATTTTGCCAAACACCTTATGGGCAGGATCTGTTTTGGCATGAATTTTTGGTTTGCACTGTGAACCTGATCCCCTGACCAAACCAGCTTGTCCACTGATCTCCTTGCAAGCCCAAACCTAGACCTGTTAACCCCCAGCCTCAACCGCGACCTCTAGCATGCTCTGGCATTTCGTCGAGCACACTCAGTGCATGCACGGGACGCGCCCAGAGCGCGCGTATTGCACGATGCCACGCCTGAGCCGACACGCTGGCCCCCTGGCTTTGGCCCACACGGCAGCACCTCGCCACGCACTCCCCGCCTCGCAGCATCGCGCCAAACCACCCTGGCACGCTACAGCGCCGCCGCCAGGGAGTTCTTGGCGGCACTCTGGCGTCCGCAGTGGCTCCAGCCACGGGCAGCGCCGCCCAAACCACTCCCGCTCGCCACCTGCCCCCTGGAGCAGTGCGAGCTCATCCGCAGCCATGTCCTCTAGCGCTCGTCACCACCACGATGCCCTGCTGCTACAGAACGTCGGTTCGCTGGAAGCTTATCCACGGCCGCCGCGGAACCGCCTTGCCTCGCTTATAAATGGACGCCCCGGGCCGTTCCCGCACATGGGCAACCTCAGGCCACCCCAATGACGCTTCCCCAGCTCGCCAGTCGACCCAGGAGAGCTTCCTTCCTCATCTCCGGCAACTCCTGCCGCCGCCACCGTCCCGGCCAATCCGGCACCTCCAGTACCTCCCCCTCTCCATTCTCTTTGCCAGAAACCTCCTCATCCTCCCGTGAACCCTTTCCCCTACTCGATTTTGATCGGGAACCACCGCCGCCTCAAAACCACTTTACCACCGAAGCTTCCCTCCGCCGCGGAGCTCGCCGCTGGCGATATCCTCCACCTCCGACGACCCTACGACTACCGGAGTGACCACCTCGGCCCCCTGAATCCACTGGTGGCCTCAGCTTTCCGAACGGAGCCACCGTTCGCCGGCGATGATCGCCGGAGCCCCGCTCCACTCGGGCAGAGGAGGGAGACGACGCGGGCGACTGGTCAAACCTGACCAGTGGGCCAGGCGGGCCCACCATCAGAGACCCAGTGCCGGTCCACGTGGTTAAGTGGAGGCGTAAAGGGCGCAAATACGTTTTCTCTGCACCGAAAGCATAATCTCGTTTGAAACGTTTTCCTTTTCCTGATTTTATTAAAAACAGATTTTGACCAGAACTTTGACTGGCTATAACTTTTTAAATACAACTCCAAATAAAATGATTTTTTCCTACCTCTCTCAAATTTCACCTAGTTTATTTTAAGATTTATTTGAAAAAATTTCAGAACAACTTTTGGTGCTGTTTTTATTTTGTGTGTTAATTCTTTTATATTGCTAAAATAGGATTTTTGAAGAGAGGAGAAATATTTCAAGTTTTGGAGTGCACCCTGCCTTTCCACACATTGAAGGCAAGCATTCTGAACCTCGGCATAATATTTTTGTGTGTTCGATGACACGTTCATAACATCACCTCACTTTGGAGAAACTTGTTATTTCATGTGATATGATCATATGCATGGGTGCATATTAGTGATTTCCATGCTGTTGGAAATGGACACACTTGTGATGATAATCACCCTCATGTGCCTTGCATGCATACCGGCAGGAACCCGGGAAAACCTCTGCCTTGGGTAGGCATGAGTTTGTCGCCGGTCTCCGTCGGGATGGTTATGTCTGGTATGGCATGGCAAGGTGATATGAGCGGTGACTCTGTTGGATGAAATATATTCGTTATACTAATCATGCAGGGAATACTTAAACCTCCTGAGTCGACCGTAGATCGAGTCTTGTGCCAGTAACCCCCATACTTGTTTCGTACTACCACTCGTCTCTACAGCAAGTAGAGTACGATTCAGTAAGTTGTCAACCTCTTTCTAGCACACACCGTACAGAGAGGCCATGGTGGAAGATACCGGTTGTAGCTGGTAGGCAGGCCACCTGGTCCGGTGGCATGGGTGTTTCCGGTTGGGACCGAGAGGGGAGGCCACCCCTTAGAGCGCGCGATATAAATTTGATCCCATGCTACGCGAGGTTGTAGCCTCCCCACTTAGAGTTTGCTTAACAGGTGTCGTGGGTGATTCCAGACACGTGTGAGATAAGCTGGTGTGTGCAAGTTAGGTGTGTTTTCAACAAAAAGACCGTAGACGGAATTAGTCCCGATGGACTAAAGAAATCTGTTACTCGTGGGTAAAGAGTACACCCTCTGCAGAGAATAAACCTATTCGAATAGCCGTGTCCATGGTTAGGGATTACAGTCTGGGATGGGTCAGGTGTCGGTCTTAGTGTCGGTCTTCGGAGGTGAAACTGTTAACCAGAACTGGAACTACTACCTGTGACTTGTGATAATTATGATTATTATTGTTGACTAACCCGTGATATTATTGTTATTATCGAGTATCTCTGGGATGGTTCTACCTCCGGGATATTCACTATGATTGTTTCTTTTAAAGCCCTTTATGTGGTGTCGCTCAGACGCCCGACTGTGGCATTTCTTTTAAAGCCCTTTATGTGGTGTCGCTCAGACGCCCGACTGTGGCATTTCTTTTGAAGCCCTTTATGTGGTGTCGCTAAGACGCCCGACTGTGGCATTGCTTGTTATTTGTTTCATAAATTTTAATACTACTATGTTATTGCAATTTTATAAATAACCGCATGCACGCATCAGAAATTTATTTACTATTTTTGACTGACGTCATGAGCATAAAATGTTTTCAGCACATCATTATTATATTATACCTGTGTTCATAATGTTTGCGAGTACATTCAAAGTACTCACTGGCTTGTCCCTGGCTATTGTCTTGGCCAGATTTTTCTTGCACGAAGAAGAGCGACGCGATGTCAGCCCCGGAACCTAAGTAAGGGAGATAGCAGCCTCGCGAAGATAGGAGTTAACCTGGTCAGCTGTTCCTGTGGGAAATGGAGTCCCATAGACACTGATGTTTCACAACCCGCTTCCGCCATCAACCACTAGAAACCATTTGTTGTACTCACAGGCCAGAATGGTCTTGTACTATATATGTTGTATTCTGCTTGGAATTTCTGTATCAAGTTGGAGCCTCATCAGCTAACAGTAATCCTGGGGCTGATGAGCACGACGGTCTTTTCTGGAAATTTATTACCCGGAAAACCGGTCGTGACAAATGCTTGCAAGGCTTATGTGATGTGCATTACCGAGAGGGCCCAGAGATACCTCTCCGACAATCGGAGTGACAAATCCTAATCTCGAAATACGCCAACCCAACATGTACCTTTGGAGACACATGTAGAGCTCCTTTATAATCACCCAGTTACGTTGTGACGTTTGGTAGCACACAAAGTGTTCCTCCGGCAAACGGGAGTTGCATAATCTCATAGTCATAGGAACATGTATAAGTCATGAAGAAAGCAATAGCAACATACTAAATGATCGGGTGCTAAGCTAATGGAATGGGTCATGTCAATCACATCATTCTCCTAATGATGTGATCCCATTAATCAAATAACAACTCTTTTGTTTATGGTTAGGAAACATAACCATCTTCGATTAACGAGCTAGTCAAGTAGAGGCATACTAGTGACACTCTGTTTGTCTATGTACTCACACATGTATTATGTTTCCGGTTAATACAATTCTAGCATGAATAATAAACATTTATCATGATATAAGGAAATAAATAATAACTTTATTATTGCCTCTAGGGCATATTTCCTTCAGTCTCCCACTTGCACTAGAGTCAATAATCTAGTTTACATCGCCATGTGATTCAATACTAAGAGTTCACATCACCATGTGATTAACGCCCATAGTTCACATCGTCATGTGACCTATACCCAAAGGGTTTACTAGAGTCAATAATCTAGTTCACGTCATTTATGTGATTAACACCCAAAGAGTACTAAGGTGTGATCATGTTTTTCTTGTGAGATAATTTTAGTCAACGGGTCTGTCACATACAGATCAGTAAGTATTTTGCGAATTCTATGTCTACAATGCTCTGCACGGAGCTACTCTAGCTAATTCCTACCACTTTCAATATGTATCTAGATCGAGACTTAGAGTCATCCAGATCTGTGTCAAAACTTGCATCGACGTAACTTTTTACGACGAACCTTTTGTCACCTCCATAATCGAGAAATATTTCCTTATTCCACTAAGGATAATTTTGACCAAATGTTCAGTGATCTACTCTAAGATCACTATTGTACTTCCTTGCTTAACATAGTGTAGGGTATATAATAGATCTGGTACACATCATGGCATACTTTATAGAACCTATGGCTGAGGCATAGGGAATGACTTTCATTCTCTTTCTATCTTCTGCCGTGGTCGGGCTTTGAGTCTTACTCAATTTCATACCTTGTAACACAGCCAAGAACTCTTTCTTTGACTGTTCGATTTTGAACTACTTCAAAATATTGTCAAGGTATGTACTCATTGAAAAACTTATCAAGCGTCTTGATCTATCTCTATAGATTTGATGCTTAATATGTAAGCAGCTTCACCGAGGTCTTTCTTTGAAAAACTTCTTTAAAACACTCCTTTATGCTTTGCAGAATAATTCTACATTATTTCCGATCAACAATATGTCATTCACATATACTTATCAGAAATGGTGTAGTGCTCCCACTCACTTTCTTGTAAATACAGGCTTCACCGCAAGTCTGTATAAAACTATATGCTTTGATCATACTATCAAAGCGTTTATTCCAACTCCGAGAGGCTTGCACCAGTCCATAAATGGATCGCTGGAGCTTGCACACTTTGTTAGCTCCCTTTGGATCGACAAAACCTTCTGGTTGCATCATATACAACTCTTCTTCCAGAAATCCATTCAGGAATGTAGTTTTGACATCCATCTCCCCAATTTCATAATCATAAAATGCGGCAATTGCTAACATGATTCGGACAGACTTAAGCATCACTACGGGTGAGAAGGTCTCATCGTAGTCAATCCCTTGAACTTGCCGAAAACCTTTTGCGACAAGTCGAGCTTTGTAGACAGTAATATTACCGTCAGCGTCAGTCTTCTTCTTGAAGATCCATTTATTCTCAATTGCTTGCCGATCATTGGGCAAGTCAACCAAAGTCCATACTTTGTTCTCACACATGGATCCCATCTCAGATTTCATGGCTTCAAACCATTTTGTGGAATCTGGGCTCACCATCGCTTCTTCATAGTTCGTAGGTTCATCATGATCTAGTAGCATGACTTCCAGAACAGGATTACCATACCACTCTGGCGCAGATCTCATTCTGGTTGATCTACGAGGTTCAGTAGTATCTTGTTGTGAAGTGTCATGATCATTATCATTAGCTTCCTCACTAACTGGTGTAGGTGTCACAGAAACAGTTTTTGTGATGTACTACTTTCCAATAAGGGAGTAGGTACAGTTACCTCGTCAAGTTCTACTTTCCTCCCACTCACTTCTTTCGAGAGAAACTCCTTCTCTAGAAAGTTTCCGAATTTAGCAACAAAAGTCTTGCCTTCGGATCTGTGATAGAAGGTGTATCCAATAGTTTCCTTTGGATATCCTATGAAGACACATTTCTCCAATTTGGGTTCGAGCTTATCAGGTTGAAGCTTTTTCACATAAGCATCGCAACCCCAAACTTTCAGAAACGACAACTTTGGTTTCTTGCCAAACCACAGTTCATAAGGCGTCGTCTCAACGGATTTGATGGTGCCCTATTTAACGTGAATGCGACCGTCTCTAGAGCGTATCCCCAAAACGATAGCGGTAAATCAGTAAGAGACATCATAGATCGCACCATATCTAGTAAAGTACGATTACGATGTTCGGACACACCATTACACTGTGGTGTTCCGGGTGGCATGAGTTGCGAAACTATTCCACATTGTTTCAAATGTACACCAAACTCGTAACTCAAATATTCTCCTCCACGATCAGATCGTAGGAATTTTATTTTCTTGTTACGATGATTTTCAACTTCACTCTGAAATTCTTTGAACTTTTCAAACGTTTCAGACTTGTGTTTCATTAAGTAGATATACCCATATCTGCTTAAGTCATCTGTGAAGGTGAGAAAATAACGATATCCGCCACGAGCCTCAATATTCATCGGACCACATACATCTGTATGTATGATTTCCAACAAATCTGTTGCTCTCTCCGTAGAACCGGAGAACGGTGTTTTTGTCATCTTACCCATAAGGCACGGTTCGCAAGTACCAAGTGATTCATAATCAAGTGGTTCCAAAAACCCATTAGCATGGAGTTTCTTCATGCGCTTTACACCAATATGACCTAAACGGCAGTGCCACAAATAAGTTGCACTATCATTATTAACTTTGCATCTTTTGGCTTCAACACTATGAATATGTGTGTCACTACTATCGAGATTCAATAAGAATAGACCACTCTTTAAGGGTGCATGACCATAAAAGATATTACTCATATAAATAGAACAACCATTATTCTCTGATTTAAATGAATAACCGTCTCGCATCAAACAAGATCCAGATATAATGTTCATGCTTAACGCTGGCACCAAATAACAATTATTTAGGTCTAATCTAATCCCAAAGGTAGATGTAGAGGTAGCATGCCGACTGCGATCACATCGACTTTGGAACCATTTCCCACGCGCATCGTCACCTCGTCCTTAGCCAATCTTCGCTTAATCCGTAGTCCCTGTTTCGAGTTGCAAATATTAGCAACAGAAACCAGTATCAAATACCCAGGTGCTACTGCGAGCATTAGTAAGGTACACATCAATAACATGTATATCACATATACCTTGTTCACCTTGCCATCCTTCTTATCCACCAAATACTTGGGGCAGTTCCGCTTCCAGTGACTAGTCTGCTTGCAGTAGAAGCACTCAGTTTCAGGCTTAGGTCCAGGTTTGGGTTTCTTCTCTTGAGTAGCAACTTGCTTGCTGTTCTTTTTGAAGTTCCCCTTCTTCTTCCCTTTGCCCTTTTTCTTGAAACTAGTGGTCTTGTTGACCATCAACACTTGATGCTCCTTCTTGATTTCTACCTCCGCAGCTTTCAGCATTGCGAAGAGCTCGGGAATAGTCTTATTCATCCCTTGCATATTATAGTTCATCACGAAGCTCTTGTAGCTTGGTGGCAGTGATTGGAGAATTCTGTCAATGACGCAATCATCTGGAAGATTAACTCCCAATTGAATCAAGTGATTATTATACCCAGACATTTTGAGTATATGCTCACTGACAGAACTATTCTCCTCCATCTTGCAGCTATAGAACTTATTGGAGACTTCATATCTCTCAATCCGGGCATTTGCTTGAAATATTAACTTCAACTCCTGGAACATCTCATATGCTCCATGACGTTCAAAACATCGTTGAAGTCCCGATTCTAAGCCGTAAAGCATGGCACACTGAACTATCGAGTAGTCATCAGCTTTGCTCTGCTAGACGTTCATAACATCTAGTGTTGCTCCAGCAGTAGGCCTGGCCACCTAGCGGTGCTTCCAGGACGTAATTCTTCTGTGCAGCAATGAGGATAATCCTCAAAGTTACGGACCCAGTCCGTGTAATTGCTACCATCATCTTTCAACTTTGCTTTCTCAAGGAACGCATTAAAATTCAACGAACAACAACACGGCCATCTATCTACAATCAAACATAAACAAGCAAGATACTATCAGGTACTAAGTTTCATGATAAACTTAGGTTCAATTAATCATATTACTTAAGAACTCCCACTTAGATAGACATCCCTCTAATCCTCTAAGTGATTACGTGATCCAAATCAACTAAACCATGTCCGATCATCACGTGAGATGGAGTAGTTTCATTGGTGAACATCACTATGTTGATCATATCTACTATATGATTCACGCTCGACCTTTCGGTCTTCGTGTTCCGAGGCCATATCTGTATATGCTTGGCTCGTCAAGTATAACCTGAGTATTCCGTGTGTGCAACTGTTTTGCACCCGTTGTATTTGAACGTAGAGCCTATCACACCCGATCATCACGTGGTGTCTCAGCACGAAGAACTTTCGCAACGGTGCATACTCAGGGAGAACACTTCTTGATAATTAGTGAGAGATCATCTTATAATGCTACCGTCAATCAAAGCAAGATAAGATGCATAAAAGATAAACATCACATGCAATCAATATAAGTGATATGATATGGCCATCATCATCTTGTGCTTGTGATCTCCATCTTCGAAGCACCGTCATGATCACCATCGTCACCGGCGCGACACCTTGATCTCCATCGTAGCATCGTTGTCGTCTCGCCAATCTTATGCTTCCACGACTATCGCTACCGCTTAGTGATAAAGTAAAGCATTACAGCGCGATTGCATTGCATACAATAAAGCGACAACCATATGGCTCCTGCCAGTTGCCGATAACTCGGTTACAAAACATGATCATCTCATACAATAAAATTTAGCATCATGTCTTGACCATATCACATCACAACATGCCCTGCAAAAACAAGTTAGACGTCCTCTACTTTGTTGTTGCAAGTTTTACGTGGCTGCTACGGGCTTAAGCAAGAACCAATCTTACCTACGCATCAAAACCACAACGATAGTTTGTCAAGTTGGTGTTGTTTTAACCTTCGCAATGACCGGGCGTAGCCACACTCGGTTCAACTAAAGTTGGAGAAACTGTCACCCGCTAGCCACCTTTGTGCAAAGCACGTCGGGAGAACCGGTCTCGCGTAAGCGTACGCGTAATGTCGGTCCGGGCCGCTTCGTCCAACAATACCACCGAACCAAAGTATGACATGCTGGTAAGTAGTATGACTTATATCGCCCACAACTCACTTGTGTTCTACTCGTGCAAATAACATCAACACATAAAACCTGGCTCGGATGCCACTGATGGGTAACGTAGTAATTTCAAAAAAATTCCTACGCACACGCAAGATCATGGTGATACATAGCAACGAGAGGGGAGAGTGTGATCTACGTACCCTTGTAGATCGACAACGGAAGCGTTAGCACAACGTGGTTGATGTAGTCGTACGTCTTCACGGCCCGACCGATCAAGTACCGAAACTACGACACCTCTGAGTTCTAGCACACGTTCAGCTCGATGACGATCCCCGGACTCCGATCCAGCAAAGTGTCGGGGAAGAGTTCCGTCAGCACGACGGCGTGGTGATGATCTTGATGTACTACCATCGCAGAGCTTCGCCTAAGCACCGCTACAATATTATCGAGGACTATGGTGGAAGGGGGCACCGCACACGGCTAGGAATATGATCACGTGGATCAACTTGTGTCTCTAGGGGTGCCCCCTGCCTCCGTATATAAAGGATCAAAGGGGGGGTGCGGCCGGCCAGGAGAGGGCGCACTAGGAGGAGTCCTACTCCCTCCGGGAGTAGGATTCCCCCCTTTTCCTAGTTGGAATAGGATTCGGGAGGGGGGAAAGAGGAGAGAGAGAAGGAAGGGGGGCACCGCCCCCTTCTCCTTGTCCTATTCAGACTAGGAGGGGAGGAGGGGCGCGCGGCCCAGCCCTAGCCACCTCTCCTCTCTTCCACTAAGGCCCACTAAGGCCCATATACCTCCCGGGGGGTTCTGGTAACCTCCCGGTACTCCGGTAAAATCCCGATTTCACCCGGAACACTTCCGATATCCAAATATAGGCTTCCAATATATCAATCTTTATGTCTCGACCATTTCGAGACTCCTCGTCATGTCCCCGATCCCATCCGGGACTCCGAACTCCTTTGGTACATCAAAACTCATAAACTCATAATATAACTGTCATCGAAACCTTAAGCGTGCGGACCCTACGGGTTCGAGAAGAATGTAGACATGACCGAGACACGTCTCCGGTCAATAACCAATAGCGGAACCTGGATGCTCATATTGGCTCCTACATATTCTACGAAGATCTTTATCGGTCAGACCGCATAACAACATACGTTGTTCCCTTTGTCATCGGTATGTTACTTGCCCGAGATTCGATCGTCAGTATCTTAATACCTAGTTCAATCTCGTTACCGGCAAGTCTCTTTACTCATTCCTTAATACAACATATCACAACTAACTCATTAGTTGCAATGCTTGCAAGGCTTATGTGATGTGCATTACCGAGAGGGCCCAGAGATACCTCTCCGACAATCGGAGTGACAAATCCTAATCTCGAAATACGCCAACCCAACATGTACCTTTGGAGACACCTGTAGAGCTCCTTTATAATCACCTAGTTACGTTGTGACGTTTGGTAGCACACAAAGTGTTCCTCCGGCAAACGGGAGTTGCATAATCTCATAATCATAGGAACATGTATAAGTCATGAAGAAAGCAATAGCAACATACTAAACGATCGGGTGCTAAGCTAATGGAATGGGTCATGTCAATCACATCATTCTCCTAATGATGTGATCCCGTTAATCAAATAACAACTCTTTTGTTTATGGTTAGGAAACATAACCATCTTTGATTAACGAGCTAGTCAAGTAGAGGCATACTAGTGACACTCTGTTTGTCTATGTATTCACACATGTATTATGTTTCCGGTTAATACAATTCTAGCATGAATAATAAACATTTATCATGATATAAGGAAATAAATAATAACTTTATTATTGCCTCTAGGGCATATTTCCTTCACCTGTCACTAATAACCATCGTGTTCCGGCGGTAGATTAAAAACATCAGAAGAGTTAGTTTGGTTTTTGATCAAGTATCCAACTCTAGACATTGATGTGCTCTCATGGTGGCTTAAGGGCTAGAGGTAAGCAAGTTCATCATAATCCTTGACCCCACATATCAGTATACGGTATATGAACCCAAACAGGCATACATCAGACTACGAAATGCTAAGTTTCCGTCCATAGTCTTCACGCGATGTCTTCTCTTGTCATAGTCTTCAATGTGAATGTCTTCACATACCACCTTTGACTTCAATGTCTTCATACATTTTTAGGGGTCATCTCTGGTAGGAAAACCGAATCAATGAGGGACTTCTACCTGTGTTATCCTGCAATTCTCACAAACACATTAGTCCCTCAACTAGGTTTGTCGTCAATACTCCAAAACCAACTAGGGGTGGCACTAGATGCACTTACAGTCATCCTGCACCCCGTGCGGTCGTCGGCGGCGGGATGGTTGGGGGCCACGGCGGCTTGCTGTCCAGTGGGCGGCGGAGGAGCTGCAGTGGTGGGGGGCGCGGCGGCGGCGCACGTAGGGGCGGCGGCATCATGGGTCGTCGGGGCATCAGCGCGCAAGGGCTGAGAGATGTGAGATGGGATCGGCCGGGGATTGGGGACGAGATTTTAGTCGGGGAGGTATAGCAATGGCGCACCACCTAGCGGTGCGCCATAAGTAAGTTTTTTTAGATAGCAATGGCGCACCCCCCCCCCCAGCGGTGAGCCATAAGTAACTTTTTTGGCATAGCAATGGCACACCATCCAGCGGTGCGCCATAAGTAATTTTTTTATTTTTTGTTGCATTCATTACATTTGTTATTTGAAAATATCAACCAATTTGTTATTTGAAAATATAATCAAATTTGATTTTTTTTGGATTTTTAGTTGCATTCATTTGTGACGGTGGAGCGGGGCAGGATGCGGGGGGTCGTCGGCGGCGGTGGAGCGGGGAGGGTGCGGGGTGTCGTCGATGGCGGCGGTGGAGCGGGGGAGGGTGCGGTGGGTCGTCGGCGGTGGTGGAGCGGGGGACGGTGCGGTGGGTCATCGGCTTGAGATGCGCCATTAGTAGTTTTGCAAAAAAATATAGTAGTGGCGCATTGTGTGGCAGGTGCGCCATTACTAGTTAAACTAGTAATGGCGCACTGTTCCCTGGTGCGCCATTAGTATTTTTGGAAAAATATTTAAAAAAATTGTTATTCTAGTGGCGTTACCGTGTGTGCTTTGCCAAGAAATGAAAAACTTCTGGTGAGCTATATTAGTAGTGCCACCACTGCATGGTTTATGCAACATCTATAGCTTTTACTAAGTTAAGAGGTTATTTAGCTAAATGGAATAAGCAATCTCTAAATGCTAGAATGAAACCTGACCCTGCTTTTGCTACTTCACCTATCTGTGTTACCGATAAGGATTATGAATTCTCTGTTGATCCTGATATAATTACTTTGGTTGAATCTGATCCTTTTCATGGCTATGAATCTGAAACTGTTGTGGCACATCTTACTAAATTAAATGATATAGCCACCCTGTTCACTAATGATGAGAGAACTCGTTACTTTTATATCCTTAAAATATTTCCGTTCTCATTAAAGGGTGATGCTAAGATATGGTTTAATTCTCTTGATCCTGGTTGTGTGCGTAGTCCCCAGGATATGATTTATTACTTCTCTGCTAAATATTTCCCTGCTCATAAGAAACAAGCTGCTTTAAGGGATATATATAATTTTGTGCAAATTGAAGAAGAGAGTCTCCCACAAGCTTGGGGGAGGCTTCTCCAATTACTTAATGCTTTGCCTGATCATCCTCTTAAGAAAAATGAAATACTTGATATCTTTTATAATGGACTAACCGATGCTTCCAGAGATTACCTGGATAGTTGTGCTGGTTCTGTTTTCAGGGAAAGAACACCAGATGAAGCTGAAATTCTATTGAATAATATGTTGACAAATGAAAATAATTGGACACCTCCGGAGCCAATTCCTGAGCCTATTCCTAAACCAACTCCGAAGAAGAGGGGTATTCTATTTCTCAGTCCTGAAGATATGCAAGAGGCAAAGAAATCTATGAAAGAAAAAGGTATTAAAGCTGAAGATGTTAAGAATTTACCTCCTATTGAAGAAATACATGGTCTTAATTTACCTCCTGTTGAAGAAACATATGATCTTAATCCATTACCTATAGAAGAAACTCATGGTCTTGATAACCCGACACAGGTAGTAAAGGTAAATTCTCTCTATAGATATGATAAAGCTGAAATCCCATTTACTAAGTTTGCTAGCCCATGCTTAGATGAGTTTGATAAATTTATGGCTAAGCAAGAAGACTTTAATGCTTATTTTGGTAGACAATTGAAATACAATTCAAATATGCTTGAACACTTGGGTGATTATATGGCTAATGTCAAAGGTGAACTTAAACTTATTAGTAAACATGCTTCTATGGTTACCACTCAAGTAGAACAAGTACTTAAAGCTCAAAATGATTTGCTCAATGAATTGAATAGTAAGGATAATGATAATGTTGTTAGAGTTATGACTAGAGGTGGTAGAATGACTCAGGAACCTTTGTATCCTGAAGGCCACCCTAAGAGAATTGAGCAAGATTCTCAGAGAAATAATATAGATGCACCTAGTCCTTCTAAAAGGAAGAAAAAGAAAAATGATAGGACTTTGCATGCTTCTAGTGAACCCGTTACTGAAACACCTGAGAATCCAAATGATATTTCTATTTCTGATGCTGAAACTCAATCTGGTAATGAACCTGAAACTAGTAATAATGTTAATGATAATGTTCATGATGATGCTCAACCTAGTAATGATAATGATATAGAAATTGAACCTGCTGTTGATCTTGATAACCCACAATCAAAGAATCAACGTTATGATAAGAAAGACTTTGTTGCTAGGAAACATGGTAAAGAAAGAGAACCATGGGTTCAGAAACCCATGCCTTTTCCTCCCAAACCATCCAAGAAAAAGGATGATGAGGATTTTGAGCGCTTTGCTGAAATGATTAGACCTATCTTTTTGCGTATGCGATTAACTGATATGCTCAAAATGAATCCTTATGCTAAGTATATGAAAGAAATTGTTACAAATAAAAGAAAGATACCGGAAGCTGAAATTTCCACCATGCTTGCTAATTATACTTTTAAGGGTGGAATACCAAAGAAACTTGGAGATCCCGGTGTACCCACTATACCATGCTCCATTAAAAGAAACTATGTTAAAACTGCTTTATGTGATCTTGGAGCCGGTGTTAGTGTTATGCCTCTCTCTTTATATCGTAGACTTGATTTGAATAAGTTGACACCTACTGAAATATCTTTGCAAATGGCTGATAAATCAACTGCTATACCTGTCGGTATTTGTGAGGATGTGCCTGTTGTAGTTGCAAACGTTACTATTTTAACGGACTTTGTTATTCTTGATATTCCCGAGGACGATAGTATGTCTATTATTCTTGGAAGACCCTTTTTGAATACTGCAGGGGCTGTTATTGATTGCACTAAAGGCAATGTCACTTTTCATGTTAATGGTAATGAGCATACGGTACACTTTCCGAGGAAACAACCTCAAGTTCATAGTATCAACTCTATTGGAAAAATTCCATCGATTATATTTGGAGGTTTTGAATTTCCTCTTCCTACTGTCAAGAAGAAATATGATATTCTTATTATTGGGGATGTGCATATCCCCGTTGAGGTAACATAGTGTTATTCGAAATTTCTCCGGTTCCATGTTATTCGGAATGAGTTCGTTAACAAGACTTGATCAACCTTGTTAGTGGATTCCTTTTGATGATCATGAGATGGATGAAACTAGAAGGCACAACCTTCTGTACCCCACTTTTACTTTCTGTTATTTATATTAAATAAAATAAAAATAATATTTTTCTGTCTGTTATCTGATTATTCGTGCAATATAAAAATACCCCGAAAATAAAAATTCTCCAAATGCCCTGAAATTTAAATATGATTTTTTCTAGAATATTTGAGAATATTTGGCACTGAGAACACAGCAGGGGGGTCAACCACCTGCCCACGAGGGTGGAGGGCGCGCCCTACCCCCTGGGCGCGCCCCCTGCCTCGTGGGCCCATGGTGGCCCTCCTCCACTTATCCTTTCACCCACACACTCCTTCTTCCTCCCCCAAACACGAATATCCAGCTCAAACCCGAGTCCAAGCTCATTTTGCTGCCATTTTCGATCTCCTTGCTCAAAGCACCTCTCACAAAACTGCTTGGGGAGATTGTTCCTTGGTATGTGACTCCTCCATTGGTCCAATTAGTTTTTGTTCTAGTGCTTTATTCATTGCAAATTTTTGCTGCTTAGGTGACCCTGTTCTTGAGCTTGCATGTCAAATTTATATGGTCAAAAGTAGTTTTGATGCATGATATAGGCCCTAGGCACTTGTAGGAGTAGTTGCTATCAATATTATTGAGTTTGGTTTACTTTTATTTTGAAGTTACTAAAAAATTCAGAATTTTTCAGAGGAAGAAAAATGCTTAGGAAAATGTTCCAAGGTGGTTCCTCAAGGAAGCAAGGACCCAGGCTTGCAATGCGTGATGCTGATGAAGAGCCACCAAGAGACGCTCCAGTGCGTCCTTGTGAGTGGCCTTCTGAAAATTTTATGGATCGAGCAGGAATTAAGGAAGAATTCAACGCATATTTGCGTAACGCCGATCTTGTGAGCTTCGAGGAAGAGAAGTGCAGCCAGTATCACAATCTCACTAGTACCTTTGTGAGGAGGTTTGAATTTTCATCTTCACGTAATTCTCCAACTGTCCTGTTTGATCTTTATGAAAATTCTTATACTATGGACTTAGAGGATTTTACCACTGCTTGCAAACTTCCACAATGGGGTAGTATAAGGGATCCTCGCAAATCTGAATTTAGAGATTTTCTTGCTAGCATAACTGTGGGAGAATCTAGAGATATAACACAAGCTACCATAGGGAGCATTCACTTTCCTGCTATACATTATTTTGCTCTCTTCATAGGTAGATGCATTAATGGTAAAGATGAGGCATGTCACATGTGTGTTCCCTGACCTCAGTATTCTTAGGAGTGCTGTGTTAGGAGATAAATCTTATAATTTGGGAGCCATTGTTGCACGTAGGTTGCATCTTAATAGATTTAATGGAGATTTCTTTGGATGAATTTATGCAACCTGCATAGCTAATTTTCTTGGTGTAGCCATACGCGAAGATGATATTGAATTACCTCCTGCTTACCTTGACTTTAATGCTATGGTTCACCACCAGTTTGTCGAGAGGAATGAATCACCTCTCCAGTATCGACTAATCTTTGACAGACGTCGTGCTGTCCATATTACTCTCCCTGCTCCTGCCTTCTTTGATCATCAGGCAAAAGGAAGATATACTATTACCAGAGAGGAGGCAGATGAGTACGAGAGGAGAGCGGAGGCCGCTCGTCGCCACGCTACAGCTCAGCAGGCGATAGCCACTGCATCGCAGTACGACCCCAGCTATTACTATGGATATCCGCCAGGCCAGCTGTGGCCATAGACCAACTTAGGCCAAGAGCCTAAGCTTGGGGGAGTATGTATTTCCCACCGACATTATATTTATGTTCACACACTCATTGCTAGATGTCGGTGCTCATACTTTTTCATTGTATCATCCATGCTAGTTTATTACCTTTTTATGCTTTCTTCTTGTGTGTTTAATAAACCTTAAGAAAAAACCAAAAAAATTAGATTTAGCTTTTAGCTAGTTTTAATTTCCATGCTTGTAGTAGTAATTAAAAAGAAAACCCAAAAATATTTCCTGATCTTCTTTTGCTTGTTGGGAGCTTTCCCGTGTAAATAGTTTTATTTCTTTTCTTTCCTTTGGGGGTCGATAGGAGAAGACCATAATTAAATTGGTGAAGTGGCTCTTATATACATTATTGTTGATCTGACAAAAGAGCCCATATTGCCTTGTCTTCTCGTATTTATTGAATGCTTGCAGATTCCAGCTTAGTCCAATGCACGTGCACTATTATTATTGTTCACATCGTTCGGTCGTGCAAGTGAAAGGCAATTATGACGATTTATGATGGACTGACTGAGATGAGAAAAGCTGGTATGAACTCGACCTCTTTTGTTTTTGTAAATATGATTAGTTCATCGTTCCTGATTTAGCCTATTATGAATAAACATGTCTGCAATGACAACTAGAGATCATAGTTTCTTGTGCCATGCTTGATTAGCTATGAGTTATAATGGTTTACCTTGCGTGCCAACATGCTATTGAAATGGTTATGATGTGGTATGATAGGGTGGTATCCTCCTCTGAATGATTTAAGTGACTTGACTTGGCACATGTTCACGCATGTAGTTGAAACAAAATCAACATAGCCTTCACGATATTTATGTTCATGGTGGATTATATCCTACTCATGCTTGCATTCGATGTTGATTAATTTTAATGCATGTTCATGACTGTTGTCGCTCTCTAGCTGGTCGCTTCCCAGTCTTCTGCTAGCCTTCACCTGTACTAAGCGGGAATACTGCTTGTGCATCCAATCCCTTAAACCCCAAAGTTATTCCACATGAGTCCACTATACCTACCTATATACGGTATCTACCTGCCATTCCAAGTAAATTTGTATGTGCCAAACTCTAAACCTTCAAATAAATATCATGTTTTATATGCTCGAATAGCTCATGTATCGACTAGGGCTGTCTGTATCTTCCATGTTAGGCGGGTTATTCTCAAGAGGAGTGGACTCTGCTCCTCACTCACAAGATAAATGGCTAGTCACTGGGATGCCCAGTCCCATGCTTTACGCAAACTAAATCAAAATAATTGCAAACAAAACTCCCCCTGGGACTCTTGTTAGTTGGAGGCACTCGTTGTTTCGAGCAAGCCATGGATTGATGCTTGTTGGTGGAAGGGGGAGTATAAACTTTACCATTCTGTTTGGGAACCGCCTATAATGTGTGTAGCATGGAAGATATTGCCATCTCTTGGTTGTTATGTTGACAATGAAAGTATACCGCTCAAAATATTATTCACCTCTGTTTCAAAACCGAGCTCTGGAACCTCTACAAATCCCTGCTTCCCTCTACGAAGGGCCTATATATTTACTTTTATGCTAAGCCATCATCTTGTTATTAAAAAGCACCAATTGGAGAGCACCACTGTCATTTGCATTCATTACTGTTAGTTTACATTGAGTATGACTTGACTGGATCTCTTTTACCATGAATTACAATATCTAGTCAATCCTTGATCTTTAAAGGTGCTCTGCATTTATGTTTTGCGGTCTCAGAAAGGGCTAGCGAGATACCATCTTGTTATATCATATTATGATTGTTTTGAGAAAGTGTTGTCATCCGATATTTATTATTATTGCTCGCTAGTTGATTATGCTATTGATATGAGTAAACTTGAGACCTGAGCGTTATTGCGAATGTGGTTAGTTATAATCTTTGCTGAAAACTTGAATGCCGGCTTTACATATTTACAACAACAAGAGCAAACCGAGTTTGTAAAAGTTTTTCTTTATCACTTTCAGTTTGTCAACTTAATTGCTTGAGGACAAGCAAAGGTTTAAGCTTGGGGGAGTTGATACGTCTCCGTCGTATCTACTTTTCCAAACACTTTTTCCCTTGTTTTGGACTCTAACTTGCATGATTTGAATGGAACTAACCCGGATTGACGCTGTTTTCAGCAGAATTACCATGGTGTTATTTATGTGCAGAAACAAACGTTCTCGGAATGACCTGAAACTTCACAGAGCAACTTTTTGGAAAATATAAAAAATACCTGCAAAAGATGAAGGCCAGGGGGCCCACCACCTCTCCACGAGGGTGGGGGGTGCGCCCCCCTACCTCGTGGCCCCTGGTGCCTCTCCGACTCCAACTCCAACTCTATATATTGTGTTTCGGGGAGAAAAAATCAGAGAGAAGAATTCATTGCGTTTTACGATACGGAGCCGCCGCCAAGCCCTAAAACTTCTCGGGAGGGCTGATTTGGAGTCCGTTCGGGGCTATGGAGAGGGGGAATCCGTCGCCATCATCATCATCAACCATCCTCCATCACCAATTTCATGATTCTCACTGCCGTGCGTGAGTAATTCCACCGTAGGCTTGCTGGACGGTGATGGGTTGGATGGGATCTATCATGTAATCAAGTTAGTTTTGTTAGGGTTTGATCCGTAGTATCCACTATGTTCTGAGATTGATATTGCTATGACTTTGCTATGGTTAATGCTTGTCACTAGGGCCCGAATGCCATAACTTCAGATCTGAACCTATTATGTTAACCCTGAAGTGACAATAATCAGGATACTTACCGGTGATGACCTTAGTTTGAGGAGTTCATGTATTCACTCTGTGTTAATGCTTTGTTCTGGTTCTCTATTAAAAGGAGGCCTTAATATCCCTTAGTTTCCGTAAGGACCCCGCTGCCATGGGAGGGTAGGACAAAAGATGTCATGCAAGTTCTTTTCCATAAGCACGTATGACTATGTTCGGAATACATGCCTACATTATATCAATGAACTGGAGCTAGTTCTGTGTCACCCTAGGTTATGACTGTTACATGATGAACCGCATCTGGCATAATTCTCCATCACTGATCCATTGCCTACGAGTTTTCCATATATTGTTCTTCGCTTATTTACTTTCCCGTTGCTATTGCAATCATCACTACAAAATACCAAAAACATTACTTCTACTAGTGTTACCTTTTGCTACCGTTACCACTATTATCATATTACTTTGCTACTAAAGACTTTGCTGTAAATATTAAGTTTCCTGGTGTGGTTGAATTGACAACTCAGCTGCTAATACTTGACAGTATTCTTTGGCTCCCCTTGTGTCGAATCAACAAATTTGGGTTGAATACTTTACCCTCGAAAACTGTTGTGATCCCCTATACTTGTGGGTTATCAGCTAGTTGAAATAATTTTACACTACAATTGACCTAGCTCTATAACCTAGTACAATAATTTTACACTAGAGTTGAACTAGCTCTACAACCTAGTTCAAATAATTTTACACTAGAGTTGAACTAGCTCTACAACCTAGTTCAAATAATTTTACACTGCAGTTGACCTAGCTCTATAACCTAGTACAATAATTTTACACTACAGTTGACCTAGCTCTACAACCTAGTTCAAATAATTTTACACTAGAACTAAACTAGCTCTACAGGCTAGTTCAAATAGTTTTACACTAGTGTTGAACTAGCTATACAAGCTGATGACCCACAAGTATAGGGGATCTACCGTAGTCCTTTCGATAAGTAAGAGTGTCGAACCCAACGAGGAGCACAAGGAAATGGTAAGCGGTTTTCAGCAAGGTATTCTCTGCAAGCACTGAAATTATAGGTAACAGATAGTTTGTGATAAGATAATTGGTAACGAGCAACAAGTAACAAAAGTAAATAAAGTGCAGCAAGGTGGCCCAATCCTTTTTGTAGCAAAGGACAAGCCTGGAAAAACTCTTATATGATGTAAAGCGCTCCCGAGGACACATGGGAATATCGACAAGCTAGTTTCCATCACGTTCATATGATTCGCGTTTGGTACTTTGATAGTTTGGTATGTGGGTGGACCGGTGCTTGGGTACTGTCCTTACTTGGACAAGCATCCCACTTATGATTAAACTCTATTGCAAGCATCCGCAACTACAACAAAAGTATTAAGGTAAACCTAACCATAGCATGAAACAAATGGATCCAAATCAGCCCATTACGAAGCAACGCATAAACTAGGGTTTAAGCTTCTGTCACTCTAGCAACCCATCATCTACTTATTACTTCCCAATGCCTTCCTCTAGGCCCAAATAATGGTGAAGTATCATGTAGTCGACGTTCACATAACACCACTAGAGGAGAGACAACATACATCTCATCAAAATATCGAACGAATACCAAATTCACATGACTACTAATAGCAAGACTTCTCCCATGTCCTCAGGAACAAACGTAACTACTCACAAAGCATATTCATGTTAATAATCAGAGGGGTATTAATATGCATATAGGATCTGAACATATGATCTTCCACCAAGTAAACCAACTAGCATCAACTACAAGGAGTAATCAACACTACTAGCAACCCACAGGTACCAATCCCAGACTTGGAGACAAGAATTGGATACAAGAGATGAACTAGGGTTTGAGAGGAGATGGTGCTGGTGAAGATGTTGATGGAGATTGACCCCCTCCCGATGAGAGGATCGTTGGTGATGATGATGACGGTGATTTTCCCCTCCCAGAGGGAAGTTTCCCCGATAGAACAGCTCCACCAGTGTGACACTCCAAAAATTTTACTTTGGTTTTCAGCAAAAACTTTGTGGTTTTTGAAAAGAGGCCATTTAAAATTTTCCAGAAAACATTCCTCTTAAGAAACTTTCTTTTCTTTGGCAAGGTTTTTATTCTGGCTTCAAACTTTGGTGTTTGACCTTTTGAAACTTCTTCTCTGTTGGTTCTCTCTCAAAATTACTTTTGGGAGTTTAATCTTTTTCTTTTAAAAAGAAACTCCAGGAAATTTGGGATTTTCATATCTTGGAACCACCATGACTTGGCATTCTTGCCCATGTGGTAAAACCCCTCAAAAACCTCCCCTACAACTTGTGATCAACCTAAATTCTCTGTCCCAACTAATCCAAACTGGTTTTGGATTTTTATTCCAATTATTTTTACCTCAATTCAATTCTGAAAATTATTTGGAGCCTGAGAGATTTTCAAAGCAAGTGCCCTATTGCATTTGAGTTTTGACCTCAAACCAATTCTCCTGGATTGTCCTTTGAACCCACAACCCAGAACCATCTTGATCCACTCCTCCTCTTTTCAAATTTTTCAAAATTTAGTCTCTGCAAGTTTGGACCAGATTTGCCAAATTTGGTGAAATTCATATCTACACTCCTCCAAAAATTCCACCAAAATTCAGGCAGCCTATTTGAGCAAGGAGAAGCCACTCCACCAAAAATCAGCTCAAGGAAAAATCAGCAGAGGCCAATTTCATTCGGTCGAACACCTGGTGGGCACTGTTACTGTTCATAGTTCAGAAAATTCAGTTTTCAGTGTCATCTTCAGTCCGTCAGTTTCAGTCACGCGGCCACAGTGCCCTTGGCACGTTCCTCGCCGCCTCTTCCTCTTGTCCGAAGCTGCACACGCGTGCGTGGAGCCTTCCTGGCGTCGGTAGCGCGCTGGCTCGCCCTCGCCGGCGTCTTCTGCGGCGTCGGGACCTCCCGTGGCGGCCGACAGGAGGCACACCACGGCAGAACGCCGTTCCGCGCCGCCCATCGCTCCCTGGCTCTCCGCGTGGCCTCATGCACGCCAGCGCACGCCCGTAGCACAGCCACTGTGGCCGGCAAGCACGGAACGTGCTCTCCGCCGCCGACGGGCCCGCACCATCACCGTTCCGTCGAGCTCGCCCTTAACACCCAAACCCCGGCCAGTTCAACACCAAAACGGACCTGTTGGACCTCCGTGATGATGCTCGACCCCCTAACCACCCCGACCGAGCACTGCGCCACCGTAATCGCTCGCCGGTGATCCTCGTTCACGGCAACCGCCTTGGACCGCCTATATAAAGGGGTCCCGAGCTCACTCTCGTGCACGCAGCACCTCCACTACTCACCAACACCCCGCCAGGCCACTAGGGGGACCTCGAGGAGGTCTCCTCCCCCAGCTCCGGCCGCCTCGCCCCGCCTCGGCCTCCAGCTCGATTCACTTCGGTGAGGCCACCTCCGGCGCCCAAACCTCGTCCATAGCCCTCTCTTGCACCCAGTAGTCTAACCCCCACCTCAATTTAATCTTTGCAGCCCTCTCCGACGAGCTCCATCCACGCCCGAACCACCGTCCGCCGGAGTTGAGACCGCCGTCGACGTGCTGCTCACCGGCGACCAACACCACCACCCACCGTTGCGGAAGGACACGGTGAGCACATTGGTAACCTATGATCCCCATGCCTCGCCGTGGATCGCCGCCGGCGACCACAGCAGCTCTCGGGCGCCGACGAGCCTCGTCCCTCCCATTTGAAAATTTAAACATGACAAGTGGTACCCGCTGTCAGCCTCTCTGTCCTTTCTAAACGAAGCGTTATCTGAAAACGCCTTCTGCCAAATACGTTTTCTCTTCGGGCTGGCATAATCGCTACCGAAGCGTTTTCTGCTTTTATAAACTAGCCCCTGGAAATCTTCTGTTTCATTACAGATAAGTCCCTGGACAAAAACCCTTATAACTTTTAATCAGAAAAGTATTTTTGATTGATTCTTTTTCTGTTCTCTTTAAAATTTTGTCTAGTTTTTTATCAGATTTATTTGAAAAATATTTGGTTTACCTTCTGTGCTCTCCTTGGTATTTACGTTAGCGCATATATCTTCTTTAAACGTAGATACCGAAGGAGGTGACGGAGCCGCGAACTTCACCGAGCTAGGCTCCGACTACTCTGAACCAGGCAAGCATGTTTGAACTTTTGATATGATGAGTGTCTTGGCATGTTTTGCATTTAGTTAGTTTCATGGCATGCCGGTGAGTATACCGATGAACGTTATTTTATGTGATAATGAGGTAAGTGAGTTCGATGATCCATACGTGGATGAATGTGAATATGAATGGCCATGTGTTGGCATGAGGATGGGTGCGACGGCAGTGTTGTAGCATGCCAGTCTTACGCCAGACTATGTGACTTCAGTGTCAAACCATATCGGTCCAGTACCTATCATTTCCTTCCTTGTACTACCACATGTTTTCCGCAAGGAATATGGTTTAGTAAGTTCCAAACCGCTTTCATGGTACACACCAAAGAGGAGAGGCCGTGATGATGGTTCCATGGCCCTGGATTAAAGCCAGTCATCCGGTCAGGGGGCATGGGTGTTTCCGGTTGGGACCGAGAGGGGGGCACCCCTTAGAGCGCGCGTATATAAATTTGATCCCATGCTATTCAAGATTGTGATCTCCCCGTCTCAAAAGTTTTTCTTGGACGATGACTAGGGTGATTCCTAGCATTGAGAGGTAGGATGGGTGTGTACCGGTTAGCTGTGTTTTCTTCTGAAATACCGTAAACGGAACTAGTCCTTCGTGACTACGGAAATCCGTTGACTGTGGGAAAAATTTTGTACAAACTCTGCAGAGTCATATATTCTTCCAAATCATCTTTTCCATGTCAAGTTTTGTTCCTTCTTATCCTAATCAATTGTCAGCTTTGATGACAGAGACTCCGGTGAATCGCATGAGTGCTAAGTCCGGTTAAATGATCACTCCTGTGGATGGACTAACCCGTTTGTTTTCATGAATTGAATGTTTATTATGAGTATTATTTACTTGTGAATAAAATCCCTTTATGTGATGTCGCTCAGACGTCCGACTGTGGCATTTCTTTTAAAGCCCTTTATGTGATGTCGCTCAGACGTCCGACTGTGGCATTTCTTTTAAAGCCCTTTCTGCGATGTCGCTCAGACGTCCGACCGTGGCATTTCTTTTAAAAGCCCTTTATGTGGTGTCGCTAAGATGCCCGACTGTGGCATCATTTTCCTTATTTTTATTTGTTCACCTTTCGAGGCGTCGCTTCAGACACCCGATCGGTCCTTATTTATGTTCTGTGGAATTTTAGGCGGACTACCGCCGTTTTCCCTTTTTACTTACCCGTTATGCCAGTTTTATTTATTGTGCATTAAGGAATTAATCATGTTGCATCCATGCATGCATTTTTTATATCTTACGTCCGAACTGTCTTGCGAGTACTTTCAAAGTACTCACTGGCTTGTTGATTTGGCCAGATGCTGACGAAGGCGATCTCATGGATGAAGAGTTCGATAGCGATCCCGACACTTAGAGGAGTCCCAGTCAGTCTTGTGCGACCCTGGATTTGGCCACTGTTTTATATCCGCTTCCGCTACCAAATAAATTCATCGAGCCTCTCCTCGACGCTCGATGAGATGACAAACGTAGAGTCTTGTATTTCTCTCCCCGCTGTGTTTTTCCACCACCAGCCTATCCTTGAGTCAGTAGTATGTCTCCACACCACTGTGTTCTATCCGCCATTATGTATGATTATTGGCGTGCTTGTAATAATTTGGTTGAGCAACCGTAGTTCGACCCTATAATATATTTTATGCTACTGGCTTATTGTATCAAGAATTTGTCTGCCAGTGTGGAGGATTTCTCTCATACTGGACTTAAAAGATTGGCTTTTCAATAAATATTTTTATTGGAAAACCGGTCGTGACAACCGTAGTCCATAATGTAATAACAGTCCATAATGATCTGACCCTGCAGAATTTTGCCTACTTTTGTAGATGGCCGACATCAGCTGCGAGTCTCAGACCTTCGCCAACGTGCCTGATGGGTTCGTCAAGCTTCTTTCTTCCATCGTTCAGGTCACGATGGGGCCATCCGTGCGCCCAGTCTTCACACTCTACCAGCACCGAGTCAACGACAGTCTGACCATGCACCAGGCTGCGGTGCAGTTCAGGGGAGGGCGTGGTGAGTTACGCCGCTTCCGGTTCGTGGGAAGAGCCATGCCTACGGAGAGGCATGCTATGCAGATGGCAGCCCGCGAGGCGATAGCTCGTCTCAGGGATGTCCTTCCCGTGATGAAGACTCGTCGTTACCGTTATCTTCCGTGCCATGTGCCTTACACCTGTCACTACGCATACTCCTGCCCCAGAGGAGAACGAGACGAGGCTTTTGAGATGCTCATTGAGTATCTCCGGGCCCTGGAGGCAGCCTTCGACAACCTGGTGGACGACTTCGTAGCTACCCGCATGGACTCAGTCCATGGCTGTGCTGCCAACAGGAGGGAGCTCCTACCCATCACTCCGCCACCGACTTTTGTCTCGTCATCAGCATCTTTTACGCCTACTCGTCGCCTGCCTTCTACCGAAGAATTTAACCAGGTCATTGCACCCACTCCAGCGCGCACTACACCAACCTTCGCGCCCACTCCTGTACGTGTTGCTCCGCCCCTGGCGACCGCTCCGCCCGCTCTGCGCAACACTACACGTATGGAGCCCATTAGCGAGGAGGAGGTCGAGTCCCCAACCTCACTACGCCTCGCCCTCGGCAGGGCAAGGGAGGTCGTCAACATTTCTGCCTGAGTACGCTTAGCTGCCGTGTGTTGTACCGCTTTGTAAGATATGTGCATAGGCTGGGAGAAGTAGCCTGTTTTCGCATCATGTAGGATCGGGAGAAGTGCACTAGCCTTAATAACATGTCAGGATTAGGTACGCATATCCTGAGTGATGTACTGTATAATTACCGCCCGCGTGTAAGATGTGTAATGAGCAGTCCTTCTCCGTGCGCAAGTCGTTTTATTTTTCTTAAGTAAGCTGAGTTATTTAATTCTATTTGCCAGCTTTATGCATTTTATGGATTTGTTTTTGCGACTCTTTCCGCTTTTCTTATGGGTTTTACAAAATATATCCCCAGAGTGAAAAATGTCTCGTCCTTGGACTCGCTCCATGCCAATTCCATCAGAGGAAAATTATGATGCACAACCCAGCAACGAGTTCACTCAGGGACAGTCAAGCCAACCGGGAAATGAATCGGCACTTTCACAAATGTGCCGCCTTTATGAACAGAGTCAGCAACAACATCGTGAAATAATGAACCAAGTCATCAACATGGGAAATCACCATGGACAGTATCAGCAACATTCCAAGTTATCTGAGCTACAGAAGACACGTCCTCAAACATTTTCTCACACTGACAAGCCTCTTGAAGCCGAGGACTGGCTTCGAGATATGGAGAGGAAATTAATTATTGCAAAGTGTTCAGATCTCGAGAAAGTACTATATGCTCCACACTATCTCACAGGAGCAGCCGCATTGTGGTGGGAGAATTTTCTGCACATGCATCCCAACGAAAATGACATAACCTGGGATGATTTCAAGGAAGGTTTCCGTGGTGCACATATTCCTAAGAGTATTATGAAAATCAAGAAGAGAGAATTTGATGACCTCAAACAAAGGAACATGACAGTGTCATATTACAACAGTCAATTTACCCTATTATCCCGCTACGCCAATGAGGAGCGTATGACTGAAATCAAGAAGATGGAGAAATTCCTTGACGGTCTGGCGCCCGCACTTAAATGCCAACTGGTCGTGCACACTTTTCCTGATTTTAAAACGCTGGTGGACAAGGCCATTACTCTGGAAAATGAGAGACGCAGTCTGGAAGATATCCGCAAGCGAAAAAGGGACCAGACTAACCACACTCGCAATCACCGAAGCAAGATAGATTTTAAAAAGGGTGGGACACCCAAATTCTCATCCAATGTCTCACGCCCAATCAAGAATTTTCATGCAAGGGACAAGGAATTCACCTATCGCCCCGGCGTTACTTGTTACGCTTGTGGAGAAGAAGGGCATTATGCCAAACAGTGCCCCAAGCCAAGGAATTCAACCCCAAAGCCGAACAACGACAGCAATAATTCAGCGCCCAAACGAAACAATTTCAATCCCAACAATAACCACAGGAAGGGTCATCTGAACCACGTAACCAAAGAGGAGGCACAAAATGCTTCGGATATCGTACTCGGTACGTTTCCTGTCAACACAATACCTGCAATGGTTTTGTTTGATTCTGGAGCTTCTCACTCTTTCATCTCGAAAAGTTTTGCTTTGCAAAATAATTTTTCGATGCTTCCTTTGGAGAAATCCATAATAATCAAGTCCCCCGGGATTCAGCAAGTTTCTCAGAATTACTGTCAGAATGTGGTCATTGAGTTTGAAGGATTGGAGTTTTACGCAAATCTTATTGTATTGGAAAATAAAGGACTGGATGTCATCCTAGGGATGGATTGGCTAACCACCAATAAAGGTTTTATAGACTGTTTCAACAGGACCGTGATTCTCACACACCACCAAGGGAAGACAATAAGAGTATCAGCCAAGGAAGGAAAAAGACCCCAGCAACCGAGATTAAATAAGGTGGACGTTTCTGAGCTAAACAAGGTTCCAGTAGTGTGTGAATTTCCAGATGTATTCCCTGAAGAGCTGCCAGGCATGCCACCAGATCGAGAAATAGAATTCCGCATTGAGCTAGCACGAGGAACCACCCCCATATACAAGAAACCATACAAAATGGCACCATCCGAGTTGATCGAATTGAAGAAGCAGATAAAGGAATTACTGGATAAAGCGTACATTCGGGCCAGCTCCTCACCTTGGGGATCACCAATTTTATTTGCCAAGAAGAAGGATGGAACGCTGAGATTGTGTATCGACTATCGAGCACTTAACATGGTCACAGTCAAAAACAAATACCCGATGCCAAGGATAAATGATTTGTTTGATCAACTTGCTCAGGCCAAGGTATTCTCAAAGATTGACTTAAGGTCAGGATACCATCAATTGAAGGTACGATCGGAAGATATCCCCAAAACAGCCTTCACCTCCAGATATGGACTGTACGAGTTCACAGTGATGCCATTTGGGTTAACTAACGCCTCGGCATATTTTGTTCACCTCATGAACAAAGTATTTATGAAGTTTATGGACAAATTCGTCGTAGTATTCATCGACGATATTCTGGTATACTCCAAAACACCAGAAGAGCACGCAGAACATCTCAGGATTGTACTAGGAGAGCTAAGGAAACACCAATTGTATGCCAAGTTCAGCAAGTGCGAATTTTGGCTAAGACAAGTAGGTTTTCTAGGCCACGTGCTGACTCAAGACGGTATAGCAGTGGACCCAGAGAAAGTCAAGGCCGTACTTGACTGGAAGTCACCAGCCAGCGTAACAGACATACGAAGTTTCTTGGGAATGGCAGGGTATTACCGCAGATTTATTGAAGGATTTTCCACCATATCCAAGCCTATGACACAGTTACTCAAGAAAGATAAGAAGTTTGAATGGACAGAAGCCTGCGAGAAAAGCTTCCAAGAGCTAAAGCGGAAGTTAACAACAGCACCAGTATTAATTGTACCCGATATACACAAGAATTTTGAAGTATTTTGTGACGCATCCAGAAAGGGTCTCGGATGCGTGTTGATGCAAGAAGGCAAGGTTGTCGCCTACGCTTCAAGGCAACTTCGCAAACACGAGGAAAATTATCCCACTCATGATTTAGAAATGGCAGCAGTTATTCATGCACTCAAGGAATGGAGGCATTTTCTACTTGGGAATCGATGTGAGATATATACGGATCACAAAAGCCTCAAATACATTTTTACGCAGCCAGAACTAAATTTACGGCAACGCCGCTGGTTAGAATTGGTAAAGGATTATGATATTGGTATCCATTACCATCCAGGGAAAGCAAACGTAGTGGCCGATGCCCTGAGTCGGAACCCCAGCTCCGACGGGAACTATCTGCACAACTTGAGGCCCGAATTCCATCAAGAATTTGTCAAGCTCAACTTGATAATGGTAGCAGAAGGCACCATATCAAACTTGGAAATACAACCACACCTTGTGGAGAAAATTAAAGAGGCTCAGTCTGGTCACCCCAGCATTGAAGGAATTAAAAGGAAGTTGAGTATGGGCAAGGCCTCGGAATTCGTCATAGACAATGAAGGAATATTATGGTATGGAGAAAGGCTATGCGTGCCAAACATAGAAGACCTTAAACAGCAAGTTTTAACCAAAATGTATAAGGATATTCAGGAAAGATTTTGGTGGCACGGTATGAAGAGGGACATAGCCGCTTTCATTGCATGCTGCGACTCGTGTCAACGCATAAAAGCTGAACATCAGAGACCAGCCGGACTACTGCAACCTAACAAAATACCAGAGTGGAAATGGGATGAAATAGGGATGGATTTTATTGTCGGATTACCTCGGTCACGACACGGGAATGATGCCATATGGGTCATCACTGACAGGTTGACCAAAGTAGCACACTTTATTCCAGTAAAGACAACCTACACCACTCAGAGGCTTGCCAGGATTTATCTTTCCCGCATAGTCTGTCTGCACGGTGTCCCGAAGACTATAATTTCTGACAGAGGCACTCAGTTCGTCTCAAGATTTTGGGAGCAATTACAACAGGCTCTGGGAACCCAACTAGCCTTCAGTACCGCATACCATCCACAGACTGATGGACAAACAGAACGCGTAAACCAAGTTTTAGAAGACATGCTGAGAGCATGTGTCCTCACCTATGGAACCAGTTGGGAGGACAGCCTGCCATATGCCGAGTTCGCATACAACAACAGTTACCAGGCCAGCCTGCAAATGGCTCCTTTCGAAGCCCTATACGGAAGGAGATGTTGTACCCCGTTAAATTGGTCAGAGACCGGAGACAGCCGCATCTTCGGACCAGATATGCTCAGAGAAGCCGAGGAAAAAGTCAAGCTAATCAGGGACCGACTTAAGACCGCTCAAAGTCGACAGAAAAGTTATTATGATCAGAAACATCGTAGGGTCAGCTTCGAACCCGGTGAATTCGTATACTTGAGAGTATCCCCGATGAGAGGATTGCAACGGTTTAAGATTAAAGGAAAATTAACACCAAGATTCATTGGACCATTTTGCATAGTGGCACGAAGAGGCACTGTAGCCTACCAGCTAGACTTACCCGAAGACTTGTCCGACATTCACGACGTGTTCCACGTCTCTCAATTAAGGAAGTGCGTAAGCAACCCAGAGAAACAAGTATCTCATGAGAACATTGACATACAGCCAGACCTCACTTATCGAGAACATCCCATAAGAATATTAGAGGAGTCTGAAAGGAGGACCTGACAGAAAACCATCAAGTTTTTCAAAGTCCAGTGGAGCAATCACACCGACAGTGAAGCAACCTGGGAAAGCGAGGATTTTCTTCGGACAGAGCATCCACACTTATTTAAGGATCAGCTGAAATCTCGGGGACGAGATTTTTCCTAAGGGGGTAGGTGTTGTGACACTCCAAAATTTTTACTTTGGTTTTCAGCAAAAACTTTGTGGTTTTTGAAAAGAGGCCATTTAAAATTTTCCAGAAAACCTTCCTCTTAAGAAACTTTCTTTTCTTTGGCAAGGTTTTTATTCTGGCTTCAAACTTTGGTGTTTGACCTTTTGAAACTTCTTCTCTGTTGGTTCTCTCTCAAAATTACTTTTGGGAGTTTAATCTTTTTCTTTTAAAAAGAAACTCCAGGAAATTTGGGATTTTCATATGTTGGAACCACCATGACTTGGCATTCTTGCCCATGTGGTAAAACCCCTCCAAAACCTCCCCTACAACTTGTGATCAACCTAAATTCTCTGTCCCAACTAATCCAAACTAGTTTTGGATTTTTATTCCAATTATTTTTCCCTCAATTCAATTCTGAAAATTATTTGGAGCCTGAGAGATTTTCAAAGCAAGTGCCCTATTGCATTTGAGTTTTGACCTCAAACCAATTCTCCTGGATTGTCCTTTGAACCCACAACCCAGAACCATCTTGATCCACTCCTCCTCTTTTCAAAATTTTCAAAATTCAGTCTCCGCAAGTTTGGACCAGATTTGCCAAATTTGGTGAAATTCATATCTACACTCCTCCAAAAATTCAACCAAAATTCAGGCAGCCTATTTGAGCAAGGAGAAGCCACTCCACCAAAAATCAGCTCAAGGAAAAATCACCAGAGGCCAATTTCATTCGGTCGAACACCTGGTGGGCATTGTTACTGTTCATAGTTCAGAAAATTCAGTTTTCAGTGTCATCTTCAGTCCGTCAGTTTCAGTCACGCGGCCACAGTGCCCTTGGCACGTTCCTCGCCGCCTCTTCCTCTTGTCCGAAGCTGCACACGCGTGCGTGGAGCCTTCCTGGCGTCGGTAGCGCGCTGGCTCGCCCTCGCCGGCGTCTTCTGCGGCGTCGGGACCTCCCGTGGCGGCCGACAGGAGGCACACCACGGCAGAACGCCGTTACGCGCCGCCCATCGCTCCCTGGCTCTCCGTGTGGCCTCATGCACGCCAGCGCACGCCCGTAGCACAGCCACCGTGGCCGGCAAGCACAGAACGCGCTCTCCGCCGCCGACGGGCCCGCACCATCACCGTTCCGTCGAGCTCGCCCTTAACACCCAAACCCCGGCCAGTTCAACACCAAAACGGACCCGTTGGACCTCCGTGATGATGCTCGACCCCCTAACCACCCCGACTGAGCACTGCGCCACCGTAATCGCTCGCCGGTGATCCTCGTTCACGGCAACCGCCTCGGACCGCCTATATAAAGGGGTCCCGAGCTCACTCTCGTGCACGCAGCACCTCCACTACTCACCAACACCCCGCCAGGCCACTAGGGGGACCTCGAGGAGGTCTCCTCCCCCAGCTCCGGCCGCCTCGCCCCGCCTCGGCCTCCAGCTCGATTCACTTCGGTGAGGCCACCTCCGGCGCCCAAACCTCGTCCGTAGCCCTCTCTTGCACCCAGTAGTCTAACCCCCACCTCAATTTAATCTTTGCAGCCCTCTCCGACGAGCTCCATCCACGCCCGAAACACCGTCCGCTGGAGTTGAGACCGCCGTCGACGTGCTGCTCACCGGCGACCAACACCACCACCCACCGTTGCGGAAGGACACGGTGAGCACATTGGTAACCTCTGATCCCCATGCCTCGCCGTGGATCGCCGCCGGCGACCACAGCAGCTCTCGGGCGCCGACGAGCCTCGTCCCTCCCATTTGAAAATTTAAACATGATAAGTGGGACCCGCTGTCAGCCTCTCTGTCCTTTCTAAACGAAGTGTTATCTGAAAACGCCTTCTGCCAAATACGTTTTCTCTTCGGGCTGGCGTAATCGCTACCGAAGCGTTTTCTGCTTTTATAAACTAGCCCCTGGAAATCTTCTGTTTCATTACAGATAAGTCCCTAGACAAAAACCCTTATAACTTTTAATCAGAAAAGTAATTTTGATTGATTCTTTTTCTGTTCTCTTTAAAATTTTGTCTAGTTTTTTATCAGATTTATTTGAAAAATATTTGGTTTACCTTCTGTGCTCTCCTTGGTATTTACGTTAGCGCATATATCTTCTTTAAACGTAGATACCGAAGGAGGTGACGGAGCCGCGAACTTCACCGAGCTAGGCTCCGACTACTCTGAACCAGGCAAGCATGTTTGAACTTTTGATATGATGAGTGTCTTGGCATGTTTTGCATTTAGTTAGTTTCATGGCATGCCGGTGAGTATACCGATGAACGTTATTTTATGTGATAATGAGGTAAGTGAGTTCGATGATCCATACGTGGATGAATGTGAATATGAATGGCCATGTGTTGGCATGAGGATGGGTGCGACGGCAGTGTTGTAGCATGCCAGTCTTACGCCAGACTATGTGACTTCAGTGTCAAACCATATCGGTCCAGTACCTATCATTTCCTTCCTTGTACTACCACATGTTTTCCGCAAGGAATATGGTTTAGTAAGTTCCAAACCGCTTTCATGGTACACACCAAAGAGGAGAGGCCGTGATGATGGTTCCATGGCCCTGGATTAAAGCCAGTCATCCGGTCAGGGGGCATGGGTGTTTCCGGTTGGGACCGAGAGGGGGGCACCCCTTAGAGCGTGCGTATATAAATTTGATCCCATGCTATTCGAGATTGTGATCTCCCCGTCTCAAAAGTTTTTCTTGGACGATGACTAGGGTGATTCCTAGCATTGAGAGGTAGGATGGGTGTGTACCGGTTAGCTATGTTTTCTTCTGAAATACCGTAAACGGAACTAGTCCTTCATGACTACGGAAATCCGTTGACTGTGGGAAAATTTTTGTACAAACTCTGCAGAGTCATATATTCTTCCAAATCATCTTTTCCATGTCAAGTTTCGTTCCTTCTTATCCTAATCAATTGTCAGCTTTGATGACAGAGACTCCGGTGAATCGCATGAGTGCTAAGTCCGGTTAAATGATCACTCCTGTGGATGGACTAACCCGTTTGTTTTCATGAATTGAATGTTTATTATGAGTATTATTTACTTGTGAATAAAAGCCCTTTATGTGATGTCGCTCAGACGTCCGACTGTGGCATTTCTTTTTAAAGCCCTTTCTGCGATGTCGCTCAGACGTCCGACTGTGGCATTTCTTTTAAAGCCCTTTCTGCGATGTCGCTCAGACGTCCGACCGTGGCATTTCTTTTAAAAGCCCTTTATGTGGTGTCGCTAAGATGCCCGACTGTGGCATCATTTTCCTTATTTTTATTTGTTCACCTTTCGAGGCGTCGCTTCAGACACCCGATCGGTCCTTATTTATGTTCTGTGGAATTTCAGGCGGACTACCGCTGTTTTCCCTTTTTACTTACCCGTTATGCCAGTTTTATTTATTGTGCATTAAGGAATTAATCATGTTGCATCCATGCATGCATTTGTTATATCTTACGTCCGAACTGTCTTGCGAGTACTTTCAAAGTACTCACTGGCTTGTTGATTTGGCCAGATGCTGACGAAGGCGATCTCATGGATGAAGAGTTCGATAGCGAGCCCGACACTTAGAGGAGTCCCAGTCAGTCTTGTGCGACCCTGGATTTGGCCACTGTTTTATATCCGCTTCCGCTACCAAATAAATTCATCGAGCCTCTCCTCGATGCTCGATGAGATGACAGACGTAGAGTCTTGTATTTCTCTCCCCGCTGTGTTTTTCCACCACCAGCCTATCCTTGAGTCAGTAGTATGTCTCCACACCACTGTTTTCTGTCCGCCATTATGTATGATTATTGGCGTGCTTGTAATAATTTGGTTGAGCAACCGTAGTTCGACCCTGTAATATATTTTATGCTACTGGCTTATTGTATCAAGAATTTGTCTGCCAGTGTGGAGGATTTCTCTCATACTGGACTTAAAAGATTGGCTTTTCAATAAATATTTTTATTGGAAAACCGGTCGTGACAACCAGAGCCCTAGATTGGTTCTGCCAAGGTTCCGCCTCGTGGCGGCAGAGTCTCGTCCAGAAAGATGGGTTATGATTTTTTTCTCATCGAAAGACTCCATATAGCAGAATATGGACATCGGAGGGCCACAAGGAGGCCCACGAGGTAGGGGGCGCGCCCAGGGGGTAGGGCGCGCCCCCCACCCTCGTGGGCAGGGTGTGGCCCCCCTGGTGAACTTCTTGCGCACAGTATTTTTTATATATTCTGAAAATGACTTTCGTGAAGTTTCAGGACTTTTGGAGCTGTGCAGAATAGGTCTCTAATATTTGCTCCTTTTCCAACCCAGAATCCCAGCTGCCGACATTCTCCCTCTTTATGTAAACCTCGTAAAATAATAGAGAATAGGCATAAGTATTGTGACATAATGTGTAATAACAGTCCATAATGCAATAAATATCGATATAAAAGCATGATGCAAAATGGACGTATCAACTTCCCCAAGCTTAGACCTCGCTTGTCCTCAAGCGAAAGCCGAAATCGGAAAATATGTCCACATGTTTAGAGATAGAGGTGTCGATAAAAATAAAATATAGACATGAGAGCATCATGATTATTCTTGGAACAACAACTTATATGATTGTTGTCATATGATCTCTTATGCCAAAGTAACAATTCAATCACAATTTCAAGTATGAATCGTAAACTTCATTGAAAACTAACAAACTGTAATCTCAGTCTTTGGAGCAATTGCAATTTATCATAACATAGGAAAGAGTCAATATAAGATCTTTTCAGCAAGTCCACATACTCAACTATCATATAGTCTTTCACAATTTCTAACACTCACGCAATACTTATGGGTTTGGAGTTTTAATCGGACACAAAGAAAGATAGGGGCTTGTAGTTTTGCCTCCTAGCGTTTTACCTCAAGGGTAATGTCAACAATAATAGTTCATGAAAACTCACATCCAATTAGCCATATATACCAGGATCTTCCAACATGTTGTGCTTACCAAAAGATAAAATGTAAAAAAGGTAGGGTGAATATCACCATGACTCTTATGTAAGGCAGGAGATAAAAGTGAAAGATAGGCCCTTCGCAGAGGGAAGCAGAGGTTTTCATGCGCTTTAATGGTTGGTTGCACAAAATCTTAATGCGAAAGAATGTCACTTTATATTGCCACTTGTGATATCGACCTTTATTATGCAGTCCGTCGCTTTTATTTCTTCCATATCACACGATCGTATAAAGCTTATTTTCTCCCACACTAATAAGTCATACATATTTAGAGAGCAATTTTTATTGCTTGCACCGATGACAACTTACTTGGAGGATCTTACTCAATCCATAGGTAGGTATGGTGGACTCTCATGGAAAAACTGGGTTTAGGGATATTTGGAAGCACAAGTAGTATCTCTACTTGGTGCAAATAATTTGGCTAGCATGAGCGGGAAAGGCAAGCTCAATCATGTTGGATGATCCATGACAATATAATTTATCTCATATGTAAGAAAACATAGCCCTTACATTGTGTTCCTTGTCCAACGTCAACTCTTTAGCATGTTATATTTTAATGAGTGCTCACAATCATAAAAGATGTCCAAGATACTATATTTATATGTGAAGACCTCTCTTTCTTTATTACTTCTTATTAATTGCAACGATGACCAAAACTATGTTTGTCAACTCTCAACAACTTTTATTCATCATACTTTTTATATGTGAGCTTATTACTCTCCATAAGATCTATATGATCTCTTTTATTTCCTTTTTATTCTTCCTCTTTTCTTTTATTCACTCAAGATCATGGAAAAATAGTCAAGCCCTTGACTCAACACTAATCTTTAGTATATATAGCTCACAGACTCGATTACATAGAAGGATCATAAAGGAAAACTCACAACTAGATCATACTAAAATTTTATTCTGCTAGTTCAAGATATTACCAAAAGGATCGAACTAAGAAAAACGGTAACGATAGAAGTGATGGTGATACGATACCGGGGCACTCACCCAAGCTTGGCAGTTGCCAAGGGGAGTGCCCATACCCATGTGATTATGTCCCCTTTGTTGGTGAAGAAGTTGGAGGTGATGGTTTAGTTGATGGCGTAGGCTTCTACCTTAATTTGTGCCTGAGGACAGAATTTTGATCCCTCAAGTCATCAATCACCTGCTCCAGGATTAATATCTTTTTGCATAGTTCCTGCTTGTTTTCCTGCAAGAGACGAAAAGGGATAAACTTGATCTTAAGTTTCTTCGCCCTATTAGGGAGGCTTGACTTTTTGAACTCCACATGCATGTCCCCGGGTTGAGGTAATGGGACTTCATCTTCTTCTGAGCTCGTCTCCTCCTTTCTCTTAGGTTCATAGTCCTCTTATTCCTCCGTAGTCCAACCACAATGCTCCACATCTCCATAGACCTTAGGATCTGCAAGGTAATCACCCACATAGCTTTCTCCTTCTGAATCCTGGGACGACATGTTGCTCTAATCTGCAGCAGGACAACTCAAAACAAGAACAAAGGATAATTGCGTGATACAGGAGTCAAAACCTTCGAGAGATTATATAATGAATTTTTACCGACCAAAATACATAACATGCAAGAAAACGGAGTTCGGAGAGCACACGAGGTGCCCACGAGGTAGGGGGCGCGCCCTCCACCCTCGTGGAGGCCTCGTGTCCTTCCCGGACTGCTTCTTATTTTTCCATTTTTCTAAATATTCCAAAACGGAGAAATATTGCCATAAAAACAGTTTTGGAGTCAGTTTACTTAACGTACGACATACCTATTCCTTTCCGAAGTCTGAAACGTTGTGGGAAGTGTCCCTTATGTATTCCCCAGGGTTATGGTTTCAACATTTATGGGATTACCTGAGATATAATGTTTAATTCTTTGACCGTTCACCACCTTCGGATTTGTGCCTTCGAAGTTGTTGATTTTTATGGCACCGGAACGATAGACCTCCTCGATAACGTAAGGACCTTCCCATTTAGAGAGAATTTTTCTTGCAAAAAATCTTAAACAAGAGTTGTATAATAATACATAATCACCTACATTAAACTCACGCTTTTGTATTCTTTTGTCATGCCATCTTTTGACTTTTTCTTTAAACAACTTGGCATTTTCGTAGGCTTGGGTTCTCCATTCATCAAGTGAGCTAATGTCAAATAACCTCTTCTCACCGGCAAGTTTGAAATCATAATTGAGTTCTTTAATATCCCAATAAGCCTTATGTTCTAGTTCGAGAGGTAAGTGACATGCTTTACCATAGACCATTTTATACAGAGACATACCCATAGGATTTTTATATGCAGTTCTATAGGCCCATAATGCATCATCAAGTTTCTTTGACCAATCTTTCTAGATCTATTAACAGTCTTTTGCAAAATTAATTTGAGTTCTCCATTACTCAATTCTACTTGACCACTAGACTGTGGGTGATAAGGAGATGCAATTCTATGATTAACATCATACTTAACAAGCATTTTACAGAAAGCACCATGAATAAAATGTGAACCACCATCAGTCATTAAATATCTAGGGACTCCAAACTTTGGAAAAATAACTTCTTTAAGCATCTTAATAGAGGTGTTATGATCAGCACTACTAGTTGGAATAGCTTCTACCCACTTAGTAACATAATCAACAGCAACTAAAATATGTGTATATCCATTAGAGGCAGGAAAAGGTCCCATATAATCAAAGCCCCAAACATCAAATGGTTCAATAACAAGTGAATAATTCATAGGCATTTCTTGATGTCTACTAATATTACCAATTCTTTGACATTCATCACAAGATAAGACAAACTTACGGACATCCTTGAAGAGAGTAGGCCAATAAAAACCGGATTGCAATACCTTATGTGCAGTTCTATCTCCCGTGTGGTGTCCTCCATAAGCCTCAGAATGACACTTGCGCAGGATCTGTTCCTGTTCATGCTCAGGTACTCAACGTGCAATAACACCATCTACTCCTTCTTTATAAATGTCGGTGTACTAGAATAGGGGTACCCTAGTACCCCGAACTTGTGCACGGGCAGTTGCAGCACCCCGCGGCAAGGTTTGCCGGGATAACGCCAAGATCCTCCGTGATTCCCTTGGAGCCATTCAAGAACAAAGTATTTAAGCTCAGGAGACAAGGCCCCGGCAAGAGGAGCTTGCCGGGAAGGCCAACCAAGGCACTCTAAGGAACTTGTCGCGACGCGCCTCGCGCTCCGGCAAGGCAACAAGGCCCCGGCAAGAGGAGCTTGCCGGGAAGACCAACCAAGGTACCCCGAGGCCCGGTGAGCGACAAGCTTCCGGACCCGACAAGATAGCAGTAGCGGCAAGGCGCTTGCCGTGGCAGGCGGCCACTATGTGCCCACGCTCCAGCACATCCACCAACGTGTCGTTCTGGGGGCCTCTCCAGGCGCGCGTGGCGGGAGGCTGTGCAGCCAGCGGTGCGCAGTGGCATGCGAAGCTGACAAGATCGCCATCGTGGCGAACGATGGCGCCCCTAATGGTCCCTTTCTGCACTGTTTGGGCGACTCAGACGGGCATTTAATGCCCTTGTCCCCTACCGTCAGGGTTAGGTAGGGTGCCCTGTACAAGTAACTGTACCAACCACCTCACTTTTGACATTTGTACCCTTCTCTGCATTGCCACCTGTCGGTGACCCCTTTAGCGTATAAAAGGAGGCCCATGTGCAACATAGGGGAGGTTCGGTTCGGTTCGGTTCGGTTCGGTTCGTTTCGACTCATTCGAAACCCAGAAAAACACTATGCTCTCTCTCTAGAGCAAGAAGATAATACAACCAGACAAGCAGCAGTAGGAGTGTTATCTCTCCGGAGAGCTCCGAAGCTGGGTAAACTGCTCATGTGCCTCGCCTCGATCTGCTCTTCGTGCGACCTCCGCCCCCCGCCGAACCGAAAGGGGCCCGGTCCGCCGGCCCCATAGGTGTTCGTGGATCAGTTTCCCCCGACATCTTTGCGCGCCAGGTAGGGGGCGTCGAGATTGTGTGAACCTGATCCGGCGTTCACACGAGCCAGATCTTCATTCCCTTCATCAACATGCCACCGAAGAAGAAGACTTTGGCGGCAGCCGCTCCGTCCACGTCACTTCCACCACCGTTGGAGCAAACGGGTGGTGGAATGGACGCCGGTGGAAGAATAGACGTCGACGAGGAAGCTCATGATGCTGCCAGGTCCAAGGACAAGGCTGCACAAACCTCGGCGACTATACATGTTCCACGCCACTCTCAGGAGGCGCAAGACCAACAGCGTCATGGCACTTGCAGTGCCATCGCATGATAGGCCAAGACCAAGCTGGTGGATCTCGGGGCGCTCAAGACCAGCATGCACGCCAACGTGCTGGCACGAGCGGGGCACGGTCGCCTGGACGGGATACTGCTCCTTCTAACATAGTTAGAAGTCCGAGCACGTCCCGCTCCTCGCGCCATCCGCCACTGCCACCCACCACTCCAGCAGAAGCTTTGGAGCGAGCTCAACTTCTCCTAGATTACCCTCCGACGTCGGACAAGATCGATGAATGGAGGGCCACCATTCAGAGTCTCATCGGCTACACCAACGACGACACTCCACGGCGGCCGAGCGCGTCGCCACCGCGGCAGGGTTGCCGGGCGCGAGCCGGTGGCGACGAAACCGGTGGAGGTGCAACTACCATTCAATCACCACCCCGAAGGCCAAGATCGCCGACTCGCCGGATCCACCTCGACAGCGACTCCACTGCATCGTCGGATCCACGAGCTCGTCGCGATCAGCGCCAAGTTCCTCATGATCGGCAACAAGAAGACGCTCGAACTCGCTTCGAGCGCCGAAGAGAAGCGCGACGTCAATCCGACAAGCGCGCTGGGCCCTCTGTTGACATGCATGCGCCAGGGGAACCAGGCGGTCTGCCATACACGGTAGGTTGCCCTGCGTTCACTCGTGAGCTGCGGCAAGTCCAGTGGCTTAGCACAAAGAACTTCAAGCCAGACGTACCGGAGAAGTACGACGGCAAGACGCATCCGTCGGAGTTCCTCAGCATTTACACCATTGCGGTGCAGGCTGCCGGGGGACGGGATGACAAGATCCTTGCCAACTACTTCCCGCTGGTACTCAAGCCCAACGTCAGGTCCTGGCTCATGCACTTGCCGGACAACTCCATATCCTCTTAGGCTGATCTGTGCCATCAGTTTGTCGGCGCCTTCACAGGCGGACACAAGCCTCATGGCCAGGAGAGTGATCTTCATCTGCTCGCCCAGAAGGAAGGAGAGCCCCTGCGCAAGTACATTCAGAGATTCAGCAGTGTGCAGCACAACATCCTAGACGTCCACCCTGCCGTGGTGATCAGCGCGTTCCATCAGAATGTGCGGAACCGCAGGATGCGGGAGGAAATGGCGATGTACAAGATCAGGGACGTCAGTGAGTTATATGCACTGGCCGACAAGTGTGCACGTGCTGAGAAAGGGAGGAGACTCCCCGGAGAGAATGTAGGAGCGGGAGGATCTGACAGTGAAGATGCTGCCCCGGCAAGGAAAAACCAGCGGCGGAACAACAGAAGGAGGAAAGGCAAAGAAGTGCTAGTTGTTGAGTAGTCCGGCAACGGTGGTAGCGCCAAGGAAGCCAAAGCTGGTGACTCCGGCAAGGAGGTTGTCGCGGAGGTGGCGGTCGCCGACAAGCAGGACGGCACCAACAAGCAGTATTGCAAGATCCACCGCACCAAGGGCCATGATCTCCAAAACTATAAGAAAGTCGAGCAGCTTGTTGAGCAACAGAAAGCTGAATGCGAGCGGCGCGACAAGGAGAAGGCCCAGGAAGGTGCTAGGGGATCCGGCAAGAAACATCCCGGCTGAGGAGGACGCCGCGGCAAGGCCAAGCAGTGGCAAGGAGATAGACCTCCTCGCGGCCACGACAAGGATGAAGATGACGATGACGATGAAGACATGGATGATGAGGAGACTGATGAGCAGGAGTTCCAGAAAGCCACAGAGGTCCTGTGCGTTGACGGTGGTGCTTCTGTGCACACCTCGCACTGCCAGCTCAAGCAGTGGGTGCGGGAAGTTAATGCAGCAGAACCACCCGTCGAGTCACGCAAGCCTCTGAAATGGTCCAGCACGCCTATCATCTTTGATATTGAGGACCACCCTGATCGCATAACTGCGGTCGGGTGCTTGCCGATGTTGGTTTCACCAACAATCCGCAACCTCAAGGTCACTAAGATGCTAGTTGACGGCGGGGCCGGCTTGAACCTGATCTCCTCCGTGGTGCTCCAGAAACTCCAAATCCCTGACAGCGAGCTCGAAGAGACCGGTACATTTCAAGGAATCAACCCGGGAAGAAGCAAGCCGAAGGGAAAGATCACGTTGCCGGTAACATTTGGCAGCGAGCTGAACTTCAGGACTGAGAGGGTCACATTTGATGTTGCCGACTTTCCATTACCTTACAATGGAATCCTTGGCCGTCTGGCACTCGCCAAGTTCATGGCAGCCTCTCACTATGCGTACAACGTACTGAAAATGCTAGGCCCGATAAGTGTCATCTCTGTCCCTGGCGACAATAAGGATGCTCTTATCTGCGCCGACAAGATCTACCGGGAAGCAGCAGCCGCAGCAGAACGCAAGACACTTGCCACTGAAGCTCCCAGGGGGAAGAAGAAGACCAAGTCCGGCAAGAGCTCTGATGCCCACTCCGGCAAGCGCACCTCTTCGGAGTGCTGCACTACCATCGAGGACGCACCATCGAGCTCCACCAGCAAGTGTAAGAAGGCAATGGCAGCTCCACCTGAGACCAAGAAGGTGTCCGCCAAGGAGGACGGCGCTGGTGGTACCTTCACCATCAGCGCCACTCTTGACCCCCAATAGGAAAGCGCGCTCGTTGCTTTCCTGCGGGCGAATGTCGACGTGTTTGCATGGCAACCATCTGATATCCCCGGTGTTCCCAGGAAAGTAATTGAGCACCACCTTGCCGTCTGTCCTCATGTGCGGCCCGTCAAGCAGAAAGTTAGGAAACAAGCAGTGGAGCGCCAAGAATTCATCGCAGAAGAAATCAAGAAGTTGGAAGCAGCAGGCCTTGTCAGAGGAGTGCTCCATCCCACGTGGTTGGCCAATCCTGTTGTCATGCGCAAGGCTAACAGGAAATGGAGGCTTTGTATTGACTTCACTGATGTTAATAAAGCTTGTCCCAAAGACCCATTTCCCTTGCCGCGCATCGACCAGATTGTTGACTCCACAGCCAGATGTGATTTGCTTTCATTTCTTGATGCATACTCAGGATACCATCAGATCTTCATGGCAGAAGAAGATGAAGAGAAAACCGCATTCATCACCCTGTGTGGCACGTACTGCTTCATACGGATGCCTTTCGGTTTGAAGAATGCTGGTTCAACATTCGCAAGGGTAGTCCACCACGCTTTTGAGCCGCAGATGCACAGAAATGTGGAAGCCTACATGGATGACATAGTGGTCAAAAGCAAGAACAGGGCGACCCTGATTCAAGATTTAGACGAGACATTTGCAAATCTGTGCAGGATCAACCTCAAGCTTAACCCCGAGAAGTGCGTGTTCGGAGTCCCATCCGGCAAGCTTCTCGGGTTCTTCGTGTCTCAGCGGGGAATTGAAGCCAATCCCGTCAAGGTCAAGGCCATTGAGCAGATCGAAGCACCAAAGCGCGTCAAGGATGTACGAAGGCTTGCCGGTTGCGTGGCTGCTCTCAGCAGGTTTATCTCTAGATCTGCTGAGCGCGCCCTGCCATTTTTCAAAATTTTGAAAAAGGCAGGTCCAATGAAATGGACTCCGGAGGCGGAGGCTGCGCTGCAGGACTTGAAGAGATACCTGTCCTCCACTCCAATACTTGTTGCACCTAAGCCGCAAGAGAAGTTGCTGCTGTATATAGCGGCAACCAATCAAGTGGTTAGTGCTGCGTTAGTGGCGGAGAGGGAGGCAGATGATGAGCCAGCAACCATAGCAGATGCATCCAGCGATAAGCAGGGGGCTTCGCCGACAAGCTCTGGTCCCGACAAAGATGGATCTGCGCAGGAGCATGATAAGATGCAGAAGAGAATGGTGCAGCGTCCAGTTTACTTTGTCAGTTCCCTTCTACAGGGGGCTAGATCAAGGTACTCTGGTGTGCAGAAGTTGCTTTTTGGCCTCCTCATGGCCTCGAGAAAGCTGCGCCATTACTTCCAAGCACATGAGATCACAGTCGTCACTCGCTTTCCGCTGAAGAAGATACTGCGAAATCCAGAAGCGACAGGCAGGATTGTCGAGTGGGCGCTGGAACTGTCAAGCTTTGGCCTCAAGTTTGAAAGCACTTCAACTATCCAAAGCAGAGCATTGGCAGAGTTCATAGCAGAATGGACGACAACCCCAAATGAGAAAATTTCAGAGACGAGCATCCCCGTCAAAGAGGCAAGCAGAGAGTGGCTGATGTACTTTGATGGTGCTTTCTCGCTGCAAGGCACCGGTGCGGGCATGCTGCTTGTCGCGCCCACCGGAGAGCACCTCAAGTACATAGTCCAGATGCACTTTCCCAAGGAGCAAGCAACCAACAATACTGCAGAGTATGAAGGATTGCTTGCCGGCCTTAGAATCGCAGCAGACCGTGGGATCAAGAAGCTCATTGCCAGGGGTGACTCACAGCTTGTCGTCTGCCAAGTGAACAAGAACTACGAGAGTCCATTGATGGAAGCATATGTCGATGAAGTGAGGAAGCTAGAAGGGCACTTTGACGGCCTACAGATGGAGCATATCCCAAGAGTTCAGAATGACATTGCTGATGGCCTGTCAAAGTGCGCCGCACGAAAGTTGCCTGTGGAACCAGGGATCTTTGTGCTCAAGTTGACTCAACCATCCGTAACACCATCAACTGGACAAAGCAAGAAGAGGAAGTTGGTTTCTGGTGACTACTTTCCGGCAGAGCTCCCCGAAGCCGCCGCCAAGAAAGTCCCCAAGATCAACACCAAGGACGCTGAGGGGCAGTCTGCTCCGGCAAGCCTTATGGTTTGTTCCGTTGAAGCAGACGCTCCGGACAAGTTTCGCTCCGGCAAGCTTGCCGGGGAACATCAAGCTCCAGCAGGGCCACAAGTCCTTGCCGTAGAAGCGGATGTTCCCGCAGCAGCATATGTGCCTTTAGTCCTTGTTGTCGAGCCACAAGCTCCAGCATGGGCGCAGCAGATTGTCCATTTCCTTCAGACAGGAGAACTTCCCGAAGAGCAAGAAGAAGCGGAAAAAGTAGCCCGGCAGTCAAGTATGTACCAGTTTGTCGATAGCATACTGTACAGAAGAAGACTCAATGGTGTGAAATTGAAGTGTATTTGCCGGGAAGATGGACAAAAGCTGTTGGCAGAGATACATGGAGGCATATGTGGCCACCACATTGGCGCAAGAGCACTTGTCGGCAAAGCTTTTCGGCAAGGTTTCTTTTGGCCGACAGCCCTCCAGGATGCAACTGCACAAGTAACCAAGTGTGAAGCGTGCCAGTTCCACTCCAAACAGATACACCAGCCAGCTCAACCTCTCTAGACGATCCCTTTATTCTGGCCATTTTCTTTCTGGGGGCTCGATATCCTCGGCCCCTTCCCCCGAGTTGTCGGGGGCTTTGAGTACTTGTATGTTGCAATCGACAAGTTCACAAAGTGGCCGGAAGTGCAGCCAGTGAGGAAGGTGACAGCACAGTCAGCAGTCAAGTTCTTCAGGTAGATTGTTTGCCGTTTCAGGATCCCTAACAGGATCATCACCGACAACGGCACGCAATTCACGAGCCGCACCTTCATGCAGTACGTCCAAGACCTTGGCGCCAAGGTCTGCTTTGCTTCTGTTGCTCATCCGAGAAGCAACGGTCAAGCAGAGAGGGCAAATGCTAAAGTGCTGTGCGGGCTCAAGACCAGAACTTTCGACAGGCTGCGCAAGTGCGGAAGAAACTGGATCGAGGAGCTGCCGGTGGTTCTTTGGTCGATCAGAACGACGCCAAATCGAGCCACTAGCCAGACACCTTTCGCTCTAGTCTATGGAGCAGAGGCAGTTCTCCCCACGGAACTCGTATACGGATCGCCTCGAGTGCTCGCTTACGATGAGCTTGAGCAAGAACAGCTGCGACAAGATGACGCGCTGCTCCTTGAGGAAGATCGTCTTCAGGCTGCTGTACGAGCTGCTCGATACCAGCAAGCTTTGCGCCGCTACCATAGCCGCAAAGTTAAGGCCAGAGGCTTCGAGGAAGGTAACCTTGTTCTTCGGCGCGTTCAGTCCGCCAAGAATTCCAACAAGTTGACGCCGAAGTGGGAAGTCCCTTATCGGGTGAAACGAGTCACAAGGCCCGGCGATGTCCGCCTTGAGACCGAAGATGGCATTTCGATGAGCAACTCCTGGAACATAGAAAATCTTCGTAAGTTTTTCCCGTAGGGCGCGGTTGCCGGAACCCCGTTCCGGCAACCACCTTTTGTACAAGTCTTGCCGCTGTTGCATGTAATCCTTTGTACAAAGCCGGGCGCAGATCCCGTGCATAAATAGAACCCCATGTGCTCCGCACAACTTGTCCATTTCATGCATTAGTTTCCTTTCTTGCATGTGTTATCTGACATTTTGTGCAGCACATACATCCGGTAAGCAGTAACGAGCCGAAGGGCTCCATATTATTATTTTCTCTTCTTTCTTCTTTTTCAACAAAGGAAAAGAAGGTTCCCTCGCGCACATGTTTGCCGGGGGGGAAGGAGAAGATTGTGGTATGGACCAGGCGTTGTTCAAGCAAAGTTTTGCCTTGGCGGGAAGCAAACGACAGAAAAGCTAAGTTGCCAAAGTTTGAGCAATCAGTTTTTAAATTTTTGAGTTATCTTCCTCGAACGACCTTGCTTTGTATGGAAAACTTGTGCGCGGAGGAACCAACTCATGGCTAGTTGCGCCCTTACTTTGTTTCGAGTCCGCTCAACAACTTAAGTGTGCTGCATCTAGTCGCGACAAGGTTTCTTGTCGGAAGCAGCGCCGCCAGCAGGCTGCTGAAGTTCCGCACTCAGCGCTCACAGCTCGGGCGCCTGCGCCGACAAGTTCCCTAGAAGCGTAGGGTAAAAACATACAAAGAAAGGAATCTAGTAGAGGAAATAACATAGCAATTGATAACAGAAATAAAGTTATATTACAAGATAACTTGTCGCAACTCTAACAGACTATTTGCATAACATGATTAGCAGCGACAAGGGAAAAGAAGAAATGGGCGGCCTAGTCTACGTGTCCGCCCTCGACCCTCTTGATTTCGCTCACCTTGTCCACAATGGGTGCGACAAGGGCCTTGAGTGCGCCCCGATCGGCATCTGGCGGCAAGGACTTGAGGACGTTGGTGAAGCTGAGGCCTGGATTGCGGAAGGCCACCTTCATCAGCACCTTCTGGAGAACCCCGGCGCAGATCTTGCGCGACTCGTCGGCCAGCTGCTTTGGGATCCTCTCCCGGAGCCGCTGGAGTGTCGTCGCCACGCCCTTGAAGAATAGGCTGAGCTTGGCGCTGGGTTGGAGATTCTTGTCGGAGGGATACCCAAAGTCTTCCATCCCCAGCTGCGCCAGCTCCTATTTGATAACCGCGGCGATATTTACCAGACCCTCGGTCCAGTGCTCCACAGTGTCTCTGAACGAGTTCTGGGTAACTGCGATGCTCTCCAGCAGCGCCTTGTCAGCCTTGACCTTCTCCGACAAGGTCCTCTCCCGCTCCTTGGCGGCCTCCAGCGTCTGCATTAGCGTGGCCAGCTTCAACTCCAGGTCCGCATTGGAATCCTTGGCGGTGCTGAGCTCCTTGCCTCTCTCAGCGAGAAGGCCTTGCAGCTCACCGTGGGCGGCAGCATCCTTCTCACGCTCACGCTTGAGCGCGGCAAGCTCCTCGCCGCTCTTCCCAATGTTGGCCACCAGCTGCACCACCTTCTCCTCCAGCTCTTTCTTGGCGGCCTCTGCGATAGCGACAGCGTCCTTTGCCTCCTTGAGCGCCCCGCCAAGTGCTTGCTCGCGCTCGGCGAGCTCCTCCTCGTAGCTGTCGAGGTTGGCCTTCCGCTGCACCAATTCTCCTTCTCGCGCGGACTGCTTCTCGGCGGCCAGCCTTTGTTCCTCCTCAGCCTCGACCTTCTCGAGAAAGAAGGCCGTGCGCTCCTCGTCGAGTCGCTCCCGCTCCTGTGCCAGAGACCGGAGAGCTTCTTGATTTTGGCCCCGGAGCTCCTCCGCGCGCTTCTCCATGTCAACTCCCGCCTTCGCGACAAGCGCTTCCCGGGAAGCTAGCTTGGCTTGCCGGGCGCGGTAGAGTGACAGCAGCTTCCGCAGCAGCTCCTCCTCCTCAGGCTCGCCACTGCTGCTGCTGGGCGCGTCGACCAATGACAGGCCAGCAGAGGCGAGCACCTCCCCATCAAAGGTTTCCCCCTCGACCGGCGCCCTGCAGCTCGACGCCCAGGGTAGCTTGATGAAGATACCGTCGCCAGCCTTCAAGTAGGCGCCGGGCTGGGGCACCTCGGAGCCCGGCTCCGCAGAAGCGGTAGAGGGATCGGCGGTCGGTGCAGCGCCTGGCGCTCCTGCGGCCTCAGGGTCGTCAGTGCGATCGCTCGACCCCTCGCCAGCTTCTGCGGCGGCAGCCTTGGCGGCCTCCTCGCTGGCGGCCTCATCAGCACCGGTTCCTTCCTCGTCGGCGCCCTCTGTCTCCATGGGCTCAGCGGCAGATGGGTCTGAAGAACGAAGAAGGGAGAAAAACCAATCAAAAATCCAAGAGAAGAAAATCAGAAGAAGAAGAACCCAAGGGAAAGTTTTTGGACAAGTGGATTACCTGTGCCAAGATCTGTAGTTGCAGTCTCGGCCGCCGCAGGATCGACGGTGCTGCCCCTTGCCTGAGAGTTCTCCCTTGCCGGAGAGCGCTCCCTTACCGGGAACCCCTCCCTTGGCGGCGTAGTCGAAGCAGATGGCACTTCGGGACCAGCTTCCGGGCGCTCCTGATGTGGCTGCTCTGCTCCTACACAAATCAACAAACAAGATATCAACAAAGGAAAAGGCACTCATGCGCGCCCGACAACAGAAAGTTAAACTTACGCTGGGGGCTGCGCTGGGGGCTGCTTTGAGGAGTGATTGCCGTGTCCGTCAAGGTGGTCTCGGACCCACCCCCTGCTGACACGGTGGGGTCATCCTCGATGACGATCACCGCGGCCTTGGCCCTCTTCGCCGCTCTCTGGGCCAGTGTCCTGAAAAGGAAGGAGTCCAGATTGAAGCAAGTCAGATACAAGATTAAAACAGCAAAATTGAAGAACTACAAGAGCACCAAAGAAGCTTACTCTTCTTCCTCCTCATCGGAGCTGAGCGCGGAAAGATCGAAGTCCAGCTCCCCTCTGGTGCGGTGATGCGGAGGAGTAGGATCCCTTGCCCGCTTGGCGGGGGCGGTGGCGGTGGCCCGGGAAGATCCCGCTCCAGTTGCCGCTGCTGCGTGAGGCGCTCCCGCGGCAACATTGCTTGCCGCGGTAGAGCGCGTCGCACGACTCGGCGGCTGTTGACCCGGCTGCCGCCCCGCTGCGTCTCCGGCCCTGCGAAGGCGCCTTCTTGGCAGGGCCGGGGGCTCCGCCTGCGGCAAGTTTTCTGAAGGCTCAGGCTCTCCTCAGCGGCCTCGCTCGGCTCGTCTTCGGAACCGGCAGGCTCCTCCTCGCCAATGAACTCCGCGCACTCGGCAAGGTTTGCCGCCTCTGCAGCCTCTGCCTCCTCCACAGTGAACCCGAACACGCCCGCGGCAGCTGCGGCCGCAACCTCTTCCGCCCTTGTGGCGATGCGCTGCAGCTCCTCGTCGGTGGTGTCACGGGTGAGGCTCTTCTGCTCGTCAGCATGGACCGGCACTTCTTCCAAGTTGTCGAAGAACGCTTGCACGACGTCATCCGCAGGCTCTTGCCAAGTTGGAACGATTCCATGTGAATTGCACAACGGCATCATGGTGCGGATCCGGTCAAGCGAAGAATTATTGCACAAAGGAACTACGCCCCTCGTCAGCGTGAATGGGTGTTGGGGGTCGCGTTTGAACAACTCCAGGAGCATTGCATCCAGCTCCAAGACGGTGAAGTTATAGTTGAGGCCCGGCCGCAGCCTCATGATGTCCGCAGAGTTCTTGAATTCCCAGGCAGGCCTCCCCCTCTCCTGCAGGGGGGCGATGCGGCGGCGGAGGAAATCTGCACCTACAGCGCCTACAGTGAGCCCGGCAAGCCTGAGACGAAGAATCCTAGTGATGGCGATCTTCAGCCTCTCGTCTTCCGGGGCCACGTTTCTCCAGTCATTGCCGCGCACTATTGGAGCTTGGCGCACGGCGGTGAAGGGCTGCGGATTCTCCTCGACGATCCAGCACCACTCCGCTCTCCACTCATCCCACTTGCTGCGGAGCTCACCCTCCAAGTACGCCTCCTTCTTGACGACTCTCGAGATCCAGGCGATCCCTCCGGCAAGCGGCTCTCCTCTCTCTACCCGAGGTATGAAGAAGTGGCGGAAAAGGGCAACACTGGGGTGGACTCCGACAAAGTTTTCGCACAAATGTGCGAAAACTGCCATGGTCAGAACAGCGTTGGGGGTGAAGTCAAGGAGGCGGAAGCCGTATGTGTTCATGACATCGCAGAAGAACTCCGAGAAGGGCGGGCAGAGCCCGCAATAGAATAATAGCGCGAAGAATGGGTACCCGTTTGGAGCCAGCTCTGAAGCAGCAGCCGGGAGTACCCTCGTGCGCGGATGTGCACGCATCTCCGTCGCCCAAAAGAGGTAGAAGTACTCCCTCAGCTCCTGCACGCCGAGCTGAGGGGAAAAGATCGCCCGCTCCTTCCGCAGCGCCGCGAGCCGCTGCGCCTCGGCCGACTTCACGCCCTTTCCCTTGTCGGCTTTCGGAGCCATGGCGGAGGTGGTGGGGGAGGTCGACGGCGTTGGTGATGCTGGTGGCAATGGGGGGCGGAGCGCTGCTCTCTCGGCTTCGGGAAGAAGAGGGGGAGCGGCGGAGGTTCGTGAAGGTGGAGTAGTAGCAACCAGCGAGGGGGAACAAACTACCCCTGCTTCCTTTGCTTATAAAGAGGGGCGGGGCGGACGTTTCGCCCTTCCGAATAAAGAACCACCCACAATCTCTCCCACGACGCCGCATTCAACGCGTGCCGTTAGGGGAGAGCGCGGTGGATACGGAGCAGGATTCGGCGTGGCCCAGTCCGCGTGTGCCCGTGCCCTGTCTTGGGCCTGGCCCAACAGCGCTCGGCACCGTGTCTGGCCCAGGCCCGGGGGCTCCTGTCGGTGTACTAGAATAGGGGTACCCTAGTACCCCGAACTTGTGCACGGGCAGTTGCAGCACCCCGCGGCAAGGTTTGCCGGGATAACGCCAAGATCCTCCGTCATTCCCTTGGAGCCATTCAAGAACAAAGTATTTAAGCTCAGGAGACAAGGCCCCGGCAAGAGGAGCTTGCCGGGAAGGCCAACCAAGGCACTCCAAGGAACTTGCCGCGACACGCCTCGCGCTCCGGCAAGGCAACAAGGCCCCGGCAAGAGGAGCTTGCCGGGAAGACCAACCAAGGTACCCCGAGGCCCGGTGAGCGACAAGCTTCCGGACCCGACAAGATAGCAGCAGCGGCAAGGCGCTTGCCGCGGCAGGCGGCCACTATGTGCCCACGCTCCAGCACATCCACCAACGTGTCGTTCTGGGGGCCTCTCCAGGCGCGCGTGGCGGGAGGCTGTGCAGCTAGCGGTGCGCAGTGGCATGCGAAGCTGACAAGATCGCCATCATGGCGAACGGTGGTGCCCCTAACGGTCCCTTTCTGCACTGTTTGGGCGACTCAGACGGGCATTTAATGCCCTTGTCCCCTGCCGTCAGGGTTAGGTAGGGTGCCCTGTACAAGTAACTATACCAACCACCTCACTTTTGACATTTGTACCCTTCTCTGCGTTGCCACCTGTCGGTGACCCCTTTAGCGTATAAAAGGAGGCCCATGCACAACGTAGGGGAGGTTCGGTTCGGTTCGGTTCGGTTCGTTTCGACTCATTCGAAACCCAGAAAAACACTACGCTCTCTCTCTAGAGCAAGAAGATAATACAACCAGACAAGCAGCAGTAGGAGTGTTATCTCTCCGGAGAGCTCCGAAGCTGGGTAAACTGCTCGTGTGCTTCGCCTCGATCTGCTCTTCGTGCGACCTCCACCCCCCGCCGAACCGAAAGGGGCCCGGTCCGCCGTCCCCATAGGTGTTCGTGGATCAGTTTCCCCCGACAATAAAGGTGTGGGTCATCCCAAAAGTAATGCCTCAAATCATAGAAAACCTTTTTCTTTTGCTGGTATGTGAAACTAGGTGGTATAAATTTAGCAACAATGTAATTAGCATAATCAGCATGCCATGGAGCAGTGTGAGAAGCATTTATGACACTTAATTGTCCATTAGAAAAGCTATCATCAATAGGTAGTGGGTCATCAAGAACATTCCCTAACCTAGACAAGTTGTCTGCAACGGGGTTCTCAGCTCCTTTTCTATCAACAATATGCAAATCAAATTCTTGTAGCAAGAGAACCCATCTAATAAGTCTAGGGTTAGCATCTTTCTTTTCCATGAGGTATTTAATAGTAGCATGATACATGTGAATAGTTACTTTAGAATCAACAATATATGGTCTAAACTTATCACAAGCAAATACAACCACTAGGAATTCCTTTTCAGTAGTAGCATAATTTCTCTGAGCATTGTCTAGAGTTTTACTAGCATATTGAATAACATTTAATTTCTTATCAACTCTTTTCCCTAGAATAGCACCTACAGCATAATCACTAGCATCACACATAATTTCAAAAGGTAAATTCCAATCAGGTGGCTGAACAATAGGTGCAGAGATCAATGCTTTCTTAAGTATTACAAATGCTTCTACACAATCATCATCAAAAAATGGTATATCTTTTTGTAATAAATTAGTCAAAGGCCGAGAAATTTTTGAGAAGTCCTTAATGAACCTCCTATAAAAACCGGCGTGACCAAGGAAACTCCTTATACCTTTGATGTCCTTGGGACATGGCATCTTTTCAATAGCATCAACCTTGGCTTTATCAACTTCAATACCTCTTTCGGAAACTTTATGCCGCAAGACAATACCTTCATTAACCATAAAGTGGCACTTTTCCCAATTCAAGACAAGATTAGTTTCTTCACATCTCTACAGAACTCGATCCAGGTTGCTCAAGCAATCATCAAAAGAGGATCCATAGACGGAGAAATCGTCCATGAAAACCTCACAAATCTTTTCACAAAAGTCAGAGAATATAGCCATCATGCATCTGTGGAAGGTAGCAGGTGCATTACATAAACCAAAAGGCATACGTCTATAAGAAAAAGTACTGAACGGGCAAGTAAAAGTGGTCTTAGATTGATCATCAGCTGACACAGGTATTTGAGAGAAACCAGAATAACCATCTAGAAAGCAAAAATGTGTATGTTTGGATAATCTTTCTAGCATTTGATCAATAAAAGGTAAGGTGTAATGATCTTTTTAGTAGCCTTATTTAATTTGTGGAAATCAATTACCATCCTATAACCTGTAATAATTCTTTGCGGAATCAATTCATCTTTATCATTAGGAACGATAGTAATACTTCCCATTTTAGGGACACAATGGACATGACTTACCCACTGACTATCAGCTACGGGATAAATTATACCTGCCTCAAGGAGCTTTAGTATTTCCTGTCTTACCACTTCTTTCATCTTAAGATTCAGCCGTCGTTGGTGATCACGAACTGGTTCGGCATCTTTCTCCGAATTTATTTTGTGTTGACATAGTGTTGGACTAATGCCCTTAAGATCATCGAGAGTATATCCAATAGCAGCATGGTGCTTCTTCAGAGTTTTCAATAATCTCTCTACTTCATGCTCTGAAAGGTTAGCACTAATAATAACAGGATATATCTTTTTCTCATCAAGATAAGCATATTTAAGAGTATCAGGTAACAGTTTGAGCTCAAACACGGGATCACCCTTGGGTAGAGGAGGATCCCCTAGGATTTCAACAGACAAATTGTGTTTCAGGATGGGTTCCTGTTTAAAGAATACTTAATCTATTTCCGTTCTTTCATTCATAAACATATCATTTTCATGGTCTAGCAAATATTGTTCTAAAGGGTCACTCGGAGGCATGACAATAGAAGCAAGACCAATAATTTCATCTTTACTAGGAAATTCCTCTTCAAAGTGTTGTCTACGAAATTTAGAAAAATTAAATTCATGAGCCAATTCACCTAAACCAATAGTAACAACATCCTTTTTGCAATCTATCTTAGCATTAACTGTGTTCAAGAAGGGTCTACAGAAAATAATGGGACAAAAGCTATCTTGTGGGGAGCCAAGAACAACAAAATCAGCAGGATATTTAGTTTTCCCATACAAGACTTCAACATCTCTAACAATTCCCTTTGGTGAAATAGTATCTCTATTGGCAAGTTTAATTGTGACATCAATATCTTCTAACTTAGTGGGTGCAATCTCATGCATAATTTCTTTGTATAAGTCAAAAGGTATTGCACTAGCACTAGCACCCATATCACATAAGCCATGATAACAATGATCTCCTATTTTAACAGAAATAATAGGCATGCCTACCACAGGTCTATGTTTATCTTTGGCACAAGGTATGGCAATTCTAGCGGTTTCATTACAGAAATGAATAACATGCCCATCAATATTATCAGCCAAGAGATCTTTAACAATCGCAATCTTAGGTTCAACTTTAATTTTCTCAGGAGGTGTATAAGTTCTAATATTGCTTTTACGAACCACAGTTGAAGCTTTAGCATGATCCTTTATCCTAACAGGGAAAGGTGGTTTCCCAACATAAGAAGTAGGAACAATAGGATCATTATAAGTGATAGTCTTTTCTTCAACTTTAATAGGTGTAGCTACTTTTACTTCTATGGGAGGATGATATTTAAACCACTTCTCCTTAGGGAGATCGATATGAGCAGCAAAAGATTCATAGAAAGAGGCTACTATCACAGAGTCAAGTCCATATTTAGTGCTAAATTTAAGGAAAACATCGGTATCCATAAAAGATTTAACACAATCATACTTAGGTGTCATACCTGACTCCTTACCTTCGTCGAGGTCCCAATCTTCAGAGTTGTGTTTAATTCTTTCCAATAAATCCCATTTGAATTCAATAGTCTTCATAATAATAAAGGCGCTTCACTCCCCGGCAACGGCGCCAGAAAAGAGTCTTGATGACCAACAAGTATAGGGGATCTATCGTAGTCCTTTCGATAAGTAAGAGTGTCGAACCCAACGAGGAGCAGAAGGAAATGATAAGTGGTTTTCAGCAAGATATTCTCTGCAAGCACAGAAATTATATGTAACAGATAGTTTTGTGATAAGATAATTGGTAACGAGCAACAAGTAACAAAAGTAAATAAAGTGAAGCAAGGTGGCCCAATCCTTTTTGTAGCAAAGGACAAGCCTGGACAAACTCTTATATGATGTAAAGTGCTCCCGAGGACACATGGGAATATCGTCAAGCTAGTGTTCATCACGTTCATATGATTCGCGCTCGGTACTTTGATAATTTGTTATGTGGGTGGACCGGTGCTTGGGTACTGTCCTTACTTGGACAAGCATCCCACTTTTGATTAACCTCTATTGCAAGCATCCGCAACAACAACAAAAGTATTAAGGTAAACCTAACCATAGCATGAAACATATGGATCTAAATCAGCCCCTTACGAAGCAACGCATAAACTAGGGTTTAAGCTTCTGTCACTCTAGCAACCCATCATCTACTTATTACTTCCCAATGCCTTCCTCTAGGCCCAAATAATGGTGAAGTGTCATGTAGTCGATGTTCACATAACACCACTAGAGGAGACACACCATACATCTCATCAAAATATCAAACGAATACCAAATTCACATGACTACTAATACCAAGACTTCTCCCATGTCCTCAGGAACAAACGTAGCTACTCACAAAGCATATTCATGTTCATAATCAGAGGGGTATTAATATGCATATAGGATCTGAATATATGATCTTCCACCAAGTAAACCAACTAGCATCAACTACAAGGAGTAATCAACACTACTAGCAACCCATAAGTACCAATCCCAGACTTGGAGACAAGAATTGGATACAAGAGATGAACTAGGGTTTGAGAAGAGATGGTGCTGGTGAAGATGTTGATGGACATTGCCCCCCTCCCGATGAGAGGATCGTTGGTGATGACGATGGCGATGATTTCCACCTCCTGGAGGGAAGTTTCCTTGGCAGAATAGCTCCGCCAGAGCCCTAGATTGGTTCCGCCAAGGTTCTGCCTCGTGGTGGCGGAATCTCGTCCGGAAAGATGGCCGATGATTTTTTTCTCATCGAAAGACTACATATAGCAGAAGATGGAAATCGGAGGGCCACCAGGGGGCCCACAAGGTAGGGGGCGCGCCCAGGGTGGTAGGGCGCGTCCCCACCCTCATGGACAGGGTGTAGCCCCCTGGTGAACTTCCTGCGCTCAGTATTTTTTATATATTCTGAAAATGACTTTCATGAGGTTTCACGACTTATGGAGCTGTGCAGAATAGGTCTCTAATATTTGCTCCTTTTCCAACCCAGAATCCCAGCTGCCGGCATTCTCCCTCTTTATGTAAACCTTGGAAAATAAGAGAGAATAGGCAAACTTATTGTGACATAATGCGTAATAACAGTCCATAATGCAATAAATATCGATATAAAAGCATGATGCAAAATGGACGTATCACAAGCTAGTTTAAATAATTTTACATTATAATTGAACTAGCTCTATAACCTAGTACAGATAATTTTACACTAGAGTTGAACTAGCTCTACAAGCTAGGTCAAATAATTTTACACTAGGTTTGAACTAGCTCTATAACCTAATAGAAATAATTTTACACTAGAGTTGAACTAGCTCTACAATCTAGGTCAAATAATTTTACACTAGAGTTGAACTAGCTCTATAACCTAGTACAAATAATTTTCCACTAGAGTTGAACTAGTTCTATAACCTAGTACAAATAATATTACAATAGTGTTGAACTAGCTCTACAAGCTAGTTCAAATAATTTCACAACAGAGTTGAACTAGCTATATAACCTAGTACAAATACGCTAGAGTTGAACTAGCTCTATAACCTAGTACAAATAATTTTACACTAGAGTTGAACTAGCTCTATAACCTAGTACACATAATTTTACACTAGAGTTGAACTAGCTCTACAAGCTAGTTCAAATAATTTTACACTAGAGTTTAACTAGCTCTACAAGCTAGTTCAAATAATTTTACACTAGAGTTGAACTACCTCTTTAGGCTAGTTCAAAAAAATTTACACTAGAGTTGAACTAGCTCTATAACATAGTACAAATAATTTTTAACTAGAGTTGAACTAGCTCTATAACCTAGTACACATAATTTTACACTAGAGTTGAACTAGCTCTACAAGAAAGTTCAAATAGTTCTACACTAGAGTTGAACTAGCTCTTTAGGCTAGTTCAAATAATTTTACACTAGAGTTGAACAAGCTCTACAAGCTAGTTCAAATAATTATACACTAGAGTTGATCTAGCTCTAAAGGCTAGTTCAAATAATTTTACACTAGAGTTGAACTATCTCAACAAGCTAGTTCAAATAATTTTACACTAGAGTTGAACTAGCTCTATAACCTAGTACATATAATTTTACACTAGAGTTGAACTAGCTCTACGGGCTAGTTCAAATAATTTTACACTAGTGTTGACCTAGATCTACAAGCTAGTTCAAATAATTCTACACTAGAGTGGAACTAGCTCTAGAGGCTAGTTCAAATAGTTTTACACTAGAGTTGAACTAGCTCTATAACCTAGTACAAATACACTAGAGTTGAACTAACTCTATAACCTACTACAAATAATTTTACACTAGAGTTGAACACTAGAGTTGAGCTAGTTCAATTAATTTTCCACTAGAGTTGAAATAGCTCTATAGCCTAGTTCAAATAATTTTACACTAGAGTTGAACTAGCTCTACAGGCTAGTTCAAATAGTTTTGCACTAGTGTTGAACTAGCTCTACAAGCTAGTTTAAATAATTTTACACTAGAGTTGAACTAGCTCTATAACCTAGTACAAATAAATTTACACTAGAGTTGAACAAGCTCTACAGGCTAGTTCAAATAATTTTACACTTGAGTTGAACTAGCTCTATAACCTAGTACAAATAATTTTACACTAGAGTTGAACTAGCTCTACAGGCTAGTTCAAATAATTTTACACTAGAGTTAAACTAGCTCTATAACCTAGTACAAATAATTTTACACTAGAGTTGAACTAGCTCTACAGGCTAGTTCAAATAATTTTACACTAGAGTTGAACTAGCTCAACAAGCTAGTTCAAATAATTTTACACTAGAGTTGAACTAGCTCTATAACCTAGTTATAATTTTACCCTAGAACTAGCTCTATAGGCTAGTTCCAATAGTTTTACACTAGTGTTCAACTAGCTCTATAACCTAGTACAAATAATTTAAACTAGAGTTGCTATAGCTCTATAACCTAGCACAAATAATTTTACACTAGTGTTGAACTAGCTCTACAAGCTAGTTCAAATAATTTTACAATAGAGTTGAACTAGCTCTACCAGCTAGTTCAAATAATTTTACACTAGAGTGGAACTAGCTCTAGAGGCTAGTTCAAATAGTTTTACACTAGAGTTGAACTAGCTCTATTACCTAGTACAAATACACTAGAGTTGAACTAGCTCTATAACCTAGTACAAATAATTTTACACTACAATTGAACTAGCTCTATAACCTAGTACACATTATTTTACACTAGAGTTGAACTAGCTCTACAAACTAGTTGAATTAGCTCTATAGGCTAGTTCAAATAATTTTACAGTACAGTTGAACTAGCTCTACAGGCTAGTTCAAATAATTTTACACTAGAGTTGAACTAGCTCTATTACGTAGTACAAAAAAATTTACACTAGAGTTGAAGTAGCTCTATAACCTAGTACAAATAATTTTACACTAGAGTTGAACTAGCTCTACAACATAGTTCAAATAATTTTGCACTAGAACTGAACTAGCTCTACAGGCTACTTCAAATAGTTTTACACTAGTGTTGAACTAGCTTTACACGCTAGTTTAAATAATTTTACACTAGAGTTGAACTAGCTCTATCACCTAGTACAAATAATTTCACACTAGAGTTGAACTAGCTCTATAGGCTAGTTTAAATAATTTTACACTAGAGTTATACTAGCACAACAAACTATTTCAAATAATTTTACACTAGAGTTGAACTACCTCTATAACCTAGTTCAAATAATTTTACACAAGAACTGAACTAGCTCTACAGGCTAGTTCCAATAGTTTTACACGAGTGTTGAACTAGGTCTACAAGCTAGTTTAAATAATTTTACACTAGAGTTGAACTAGCTCTATAACCTCGTACAAATAATTTTACACTAGAGTTGCTCTAGCTCTATAATCTAGTACACATAATTTTACACTAGAGTTGAACTAGCTCTAAAACCTAGTACAAATAATTTTACACTAGTGTTGAACTAGCTCTATAGGCCAGTTCAAATAATTTTACACTAGAACTGAACTAGCTCTACAGGCTAGTTCAAATAGTTTTACACTAGCGTTGAACTAGCTCTACAAGCTAGTTTAAATAATTTTACACTAGAGTTGAACTAGCTCTATAAGCTAGTACAACTAATTTTACAATGGAGTTGAACTAGCTCTATAACCTAGTACAAATAATTTTACACTAGAGTTGCTCTAGCTCTATAACCTAGTACAAATAATTTTACACTAGTGTTGAACTAGACCTACAAGCTAGTTCAAATAATTTTACAATAGAGTTGAACTAGCTCTACTAGCTAGTTCAAATAATTCTACACTAGAGTGGAACTAGCTCTAGAGGCTAGTTCAAATAGTTTTACACTAGAGTTGAACTAGCTCTATAACCTAATACAATTACACTACAGTTGAACTAGCTTTATAACCTAGTCCAAATAATTTTACACTAGAGTTGAACTAGCTCTATAACCTAGTACACATTATTTTACACTAGAGTTGAACTAGCTCTACTAGCTTGTTCATATAATTTTCCACTAGAGTTGAAATAGCTCTATAGGATAGTTCAAATAATTTTACACAAGAGTTGAAGTAGCTCTATAACCTAGTACAAATAATTTTACACTAGAGTTGAAGTAGCTCTATAACCTAGTACAAATAATTTTACACTAGAGTTGAACTAGCTCTACAAGCTAATTCAAATAATTATACATTAGAGTTGAACTAGCTGTACAGGCTAGTTCAAATAATTTTACACTAGAGTTGAACTAGCTGAACAATCTAGTTCAAATAATTGTACACTAGAGTTTAACTTGCTCTATGACCTAGTACAAATAATTTTACACTAGAGTTGAACTAGATCTACAGGCTAGTTCAAATAATTTTAAATTAGACTTGAACTAGCTCTATAACCTAGTACAAATAATTTTACACTAGAGTTGAACTAGCTCTACAATCTAGTTCAAATAATTTTACACTAGAACTAAACTAGCTCTACAGGCTAGTTACAATAGTTTTACACTAGTGTTGAACTAGCTCTACAAGCTAGTTTAAGTAATTTTACACTAGAGTTGAACTAGCTTTATAACCTAGTACAAATAATTTTACATTGGAGTTGAACTTGCTCTGTAACCTAGTACAAATAATTTTACACTAGAGTTGCTCTAGCACTATAACCTAGCACAAATAATTTTACACTAGTGTTGAACTGGCTCTACAAGCTAGTTCAAATAATTTTACAATAGAGTTGAACTAGCTCTAGCAGCTAGTTCAAATAATTTTACACTAGAGTGGAACTACCTATAGAGGCTAGTTCAAATAGTTTTACACTAGAGTTGAACTAGCTCTATAACCTAGTACAAATACACTAGAGTTGAACTAGCTCTATAACCTAGTACCAATAATTTTACACTACATTTGAACTAGCTCCATAACCTAGTACACATTATTTCACACTAGAGTTGAACTAGCTCTACAAGCTATTTCAAATAATTTTCCACTAGTGTTGAACTAGCTCTATAGTCTAGTTCAAATAATTTTACACTAGAGTTTAACTAGCTCTACGGGCTAGTTCAAATAATTTTACACTAGAGTTGAACTAGCTCTATAACCCAGTACGAATAATTTTACACTAGAGTTGAAATAGCTCTACAGGCTAGCTCAAAGAATTTTACACTACAGTTGAACTAGCTTTATAATCTAGTACAAATAATTTTACACTAGAGTTGAACTAGCTCTACATCCTAGTTCAAATAATTTTACACTTGAACTGAACTAGCTCTACAGGCTAGTTCAAATAGTTTTACACTAGTGTTGAACTAGCTCTACAAACTAGTTTAAATAATTTTACACTTGAGTTGAACTAGCTCTATAACCTAGTACAAATAATTTTACACTGGAGTTGAACTAGCTCTATAACCTAGTACAAGTAATTTTACACTAGAGTTTCTCTAGCTCTATAACCTAGTACAAATAATGTTACACTAGTGTTCAACTAGATCTACAAGCTTGTTCAAATAATTTTACAATAGAGTTGAACTAGCTCTACAAGCTTGTTGAAATAATTCTACACTAGAGTGGAACTAGCTCTAGAGGCTAGTTCAAATAGTTTTACTAGCTCTATGCTACCCCTTGAGCACTATGTTGGTTTTCCCCGAAGAGGAAGGGATGATGCAGCAAAGTAGCGTAAGTATTTCCCTCAGTTTTTGAGAACCAAGGTATCAATCCAGTAGGAGGCTACGCGCTAGTCCCTCGTACCTCCACAAAACAAATAAATCCTCGTAACCAACACAAATAGGGGTTGTCAATCCCTATAAGGCCACTTACGGGAGTGAGATCTGATAGATATGATAAAGATAATATTGTTGGTATTTTTGTGATAAAGATGCAAAGTAAAATAAAGGCAAAGTAAATAACAAAGGAAATAACTAAGTAATAGAAGATCAATATAATAAAGATAGACCCGTGGGACATAGGTTTCACTAGTGGCTTCTCTCGAGAGCATAAGTATTCTACGGTGGGTGAACAAATTACTGTTGAGCAATTGACAGAACTGAACATAGTTATGAGAATATCTAGGTATGATCATGTATATAGGCATCACGTCTGAGACAAGTAGACCGAGTCCTGCCTACATCTACTACTATTACTCCACTCATCCACCGTTGTCCAGCATGCATCTAGAGTATTAAGTTAAAAACAGAGTAACGCCTTAAGCAAGATGACATGATGTAGAGGGATAGACTCATGCAATATGAAGAAAACCCCATCTTGTTATCCTCAATGGCAACAATACAATACGTGCCTTGCTGCCCTTACTGTCACCGAGAAAGGACACCACAAGATTGAACCCAAAGCTAAGCACTTCTTCCATTGCAAGAAAGATCAATCTAGTAGGCCAAACCAAACTAATAATTCGAAGAGACTTGCAAAGATAACCAATCATACATAAAAGAATTCAGAGAAGATTCAAATATTATTCATAGATAGACTTGATCATAAACCCACAATTCATCGCTCTCAACAAACACACCGCAAAAAGAAGATTACATCGAATAGTTCTCCACAAGAGAGGGGGAGAACATTGTATTGAGATCCAAAAAGAGAGAAGAAGCCATCTAGCTACTAACTATGGACTTGTAGGTCTGAGGTAAACTATTCACACTTCATCGGAGGGGCTATGGTGTTGATGTAGAAGCCCTTCGTGATCGATGCCCCCTCCGGCGGAGCTCCAGAATAGGCCCCAAGATGGGATCTCGTGGATACAGAAAGTTACGGTGGTGGAATTAAGGTTTTGGCTCCGTGTTTGATCGTTTGGGGTACGTGGATATATATAGGAGAAAGGAGTACCTCGGTGGAGCAACAGGGGGCCCACGAGGGTGGAGGGTGCGCCTGGGGTAGGCAGGCGCGCCCCCTACCTCGTGGCCTCCTCTCTTGTGCCTTGACGTAGGGTCCAAGTCTCCTGGGTCTTCTTCGATGAGAAAATCACGTTCCCAAAGGTTTCATTCCGTTTGGAGTTCGTTTGATATTCCTTTTCTTCGGAACCCTAAAACAGGCAAAAAACAACAATTCTTGGCTGGGCCTCCGGTTAATAGGTTAGTCCCAAAAATAATATAAAAGTGGATAATAAAGCCCAATAATGTCCAAAATAGTAGATAATATAGCATCGAGCAATCAAAAATTATAGATACGTTGGAGACGTATCACTCTATAACCTAGTACAAATAATATTACACTAGAGTTGAACTAGCTCTACAACCTTGTTCAAATAATTTTACACTAGAACTGAACTAGCTCTATAGGCTAGTTCGAATAGTTTTACACTAGTGTTGAACTAGCTCTACAAGCTAGTTAAATAATTTTACACTAGAGTTGAATTAGCTCTATGACCAAGTACAAATAATTTTACATTGGAGTTGAACTAGCTCTATAACCCAGTACAAATAATTTTACACTAGAGTTGCTCTAGCTCTATAACCTAGCACAAATAATTTTACACTAGTTTTGAAATAGCGCTACAAGCAAGTTCAAATAATTTTACAATCGAGTTGAACTAGCTCTACTAGCTAGTTCAAATAATTTTACATTAGAGTGGAACTAGCTCTAGAGGCTAGTTCAAATAGTTTTACACTAGAGTTGAACTAGCTCTATAACCTAGTACAAATACACTAGAGTTGAACTAGCTCTATAACCTAGTACAAATAATTTTACACTACAGTTGAACTAGCTCCATAACCTAGTACACATTATTTCACACTAGAGTTGAACTAGCTCTACAAGCTAGTTCAAATAATTTTCCACTAGAGTTGAACTAGCTCTATAGGGTAGTTCAAATAATTTTACACTAGAGTGGAACTAGCTCTAGAGGCTAGTTCAAATAGTTTTACACTAGAGTTGAACTAGCTCTATAACCTAGTACAAATAGACTAGAGTTAAACTAGCTCTATAACCTAGTACAAATAATTTTACACTACAGTTGAACTTGCTCCATAACCTAGTACACATTATTTCACACTAGAGTTGAACTAGCTCTACAAGCTAGTTCAAATAATTTTCCACTAGAGTTGAACTAGCTCTATAGGCTAGTTCAAATAATTTTACACTAGAGTTGAACTAGCTCTACAGGCTAGTTCAAATAATTTTACACTAGAGTTGAACTAGCTCTATAACCTAGTACAAATAATTTTACACTAGAGTTGAAGTAGCTCTACAGGCTAGTTCAAATAATTTTACACTACAGTTGAACTAGCTCTATAACCTAGTACAAATAATTTTACTCTAGAGCTGAACTAGCTCTACAACCTAGTTCAAATAATTTTACACTAGAAGAGAACTAGCTCTACAGGCTAGTTCAAATAGTTTTACACTGGTGTGGAACAAGCTCTACAAACTAGTTTAAATAATTTTACACTACAGTTGAACTAGCTCTATAGCCTAGTACAAATAATTTTACATGGGAGTTGAACTAGCTCTATAACCTAGTACAAATAATTTTACACTGGAGTTTCTCTAGCTCTATAACCTAGTACAAATAATTTTACAGTAGTGTTGAACTAGATCTACAAGCTAGTTCAAATAATTTTACAATAGAGTTGAACTAGCTCTACAAGCTAGTTCAAATAATTCTACACTAGAGTGGAACTAGCTCTTGAGGCTAGTTCAAATAGTTTTACACTAGAGTTGAACTAGCTCTATAACCTAGTACACATTATTTTACACTAGAGTTGAACTAGCTCTACTACCTAGTTCAAGTAATTTTCCACTAGAGTTGAATTATCTCTATAGGCTAGTTCAAATAATTTTACACTATAGTTGAACTAGCTCTATAACCTAGTATAAATAATTTTACACTAGAGTTGAACTAGCTCTATAACCAAGTACAAATAATTTTACATTGGAGTTGAACTAGCTCTATAACCCAGTACAAATAATTTTACACTAGATTTGCTCTAGCTCTATAACCTAGCACAAATAATTTTACACTAGTTTTGAAATAGCGCTACAAGCAAGTTCAAATAATTTTACAATCGAGTTGAACTAGCTCTACTAGCTAGTTCAAATAATTTTACACTAGAGTGGAACTAGCTCTAGAGGCTAGTTCAAATAGTTTTACACAAGAGTTGAACTAGCTCTATAACCTAGTACAAATACACTAGAGTTGAACTAGCTCTATAACCTAGTACAAATAATTTTACACTATAGTTGAACTAGCTCCATAACCTAGTACACATTATTTCACACTAGAGTTGAACTAGCTCTACAAGCTAGTTCAAATAATTTTCCACTAGAGTTGAACTAGCTCTATAGGCTAGTTCAAATAATTTTACACTAGAGTGGAACTAGCTCTAGAGGCTAGTTCAAATAGTTTTACACTAGAGTTGAACTAGCTCTATAACCTAGTACAAATAGACTAGAGTTAAACTAGCTCTATAACCTAGTACAAATAATTTTACACTACATTTGAACTTGCTCCATAACCTAGTACACATTATTTCACACTAGAGTTGAACTAGCTCTACAAGCTAGTTCAAATAATTTTCCACTAGAGTTGAACTAGCTCTATTGGCTAGTTCAAATAATTTTACACTAGAGTTGAACTAGCTCTACAGGCTAGTTCAAATAATTTTACACTAGAGTTGAACTAGCTCTATAACCTAGTACAAATAATTTTACACTAGAGTTGAAGTAGCTCTACAGGCTAGTTCAAATAATTTTACACTACAGTTGAACTAGCTCTATAACCTAGTACAAATAATTTTACTCTAGAGCTGAACTAGCTCTACAACCTAGTTCAAATAATTTTACACTAGAACTGAACTAGCTCTACAGGCTAGTTCAAATAGTTTTACACTGGTGTGGAACAAGCTCTACAAACTAGTTTAAATAATTTTACACTACAGTTGAACTAGCTCTATAGCCTAGTACAAATAATTTTACACGGGAGTTGAACTAGCTCTATAACCTAGTACAAATAATTTTACACTGGAGTTTCTCTAGCTCTATAACCTAGTACAAATAATTTTACAGTAGTGTTGAACTAGATCTACAAGCTAGTTCAAATAATTTTACAATAGAGTTGAACTAGCTCTACAAGCTAGTTCAAATAATTCTACACTAGAGTGGAACTAGCTCTTGAGGCTAGTTCAAATAGTTTTACACTAGAGTTGAACTAGCTCTATAACCTAGTACACATTATTTTACACTAGAGTTGAACTAGCTCTACTACCTAGTTCAAGTAATTTTCCACTAGAGTTGAATTATCTCTATAGGCTAGTTCAAATAATTTTACACTATAGTTGAACTAGCTCTATAACCTAGTATAAATAATTTTACACTAGAGTTGAACTAGCTCTATAACCTAGTACAAATAATTTTACACTAGAGTTGAACTAGCTCTATAACCTAGTACAAATAATTTTACACTAGAGTTGAACTAGCTCTACAAGCTAGTTCAAATAATTCTAGACTAGAGTGGAACTAGCTCTAGAGGCTAGTTCAAAAAGTTTTACACTAGAGTTAAACTAGCTCTATAACCTAGTAGAAATACTTTTACACTAGAGTTGAACTAGCTCTACAACCTAGTTCAAATAATGTTACACTAGAACCGAACTAGCTCTACAGGCTAGTTCCTATAGTTTTACTATAGTGTTGAACTAGCTCTACAAGCTAGTTTAAATAATTTTACACTAGATTTGAACTAGCTCTATAACCTAGTACAAATAATTTTACATTGGAGTTGAACTAGCTCTATAACCTAGTACAAATAATTTTACACTAGAGTTGCTCTAGCTCTATAACCTTGCACAAATAATGTTACACTAGTGTTGAACTAGCTCTACAAGGTAGTTCAAATAATTTTACAATAGAGTTGAACTAGCTCTACCAGCTAGTTCAAATAATTTTACACTAGAGTGGAACTAGCTCTAGAGGCTAGTTCAAATAGTTTTACACTAGAGTTGAACTAGCTCTATAACCTAGTACAAATACACTAGAGTGGAACTAGCTCTATAACCTAGTACAAATAATTTTACACTATAGTTGAACTAGCTCCATAACCTAGTACACATTATTTCACGCTAGAGTTGAACTAGCTCTACAAGCTAGTTCAAATAATTTTCCACTAGAGTTGAACTAGCTCTATAGGCTACTTCAATTAATTTGACACTAGAGTTAAACTAGCTCTACGGGCTAGCTCAAATAATTTTACACTAGAGTTGAACTAGCTCTATAACCTAGTGCAAATAATTTTACACTAGAGTTGAAGTAGCTCTACAGGCTAGTTCAAATAATTTTACACTACAGTTGAACTAGCTCTATAACCTAGTACGGATAATTTTACACTAGAGTTGAACTAGCTGTACAACCTAGTTCAAATAATTTTACACTAGAACTGAACTCGCTCTATAGGCTAGTTCAAATAGTTTTACACTAGTGTTGAACTAGCTCTACAAACTAGTTTAAATAATTTTACACTATGATAACCCACAAGTAGAGGGGATCACAACAGTTTTCAAGTGTAAAGTATTCAACCCAAATTTATTTATTCGACACAAGGGGAGCCAAAGAATACTCTCAAGTATTAGCAGCGGAGTTGTCAATTCAACCACACCTGGAAACTCAATATCTGCAGTAAAGTGTTTGTTAGCAAAGTAATATGATAGTAGTGGTAACGGTAGCAATAGGTAACAGTAATAAAAGTAATGTTTTTGGTATTTTTAGTGATGATAGCAATAGCAACGGGAAAGTAAATAAGCGGAGAACAATATATGGAAAGCTCGTAGGCAATGCATCGATGATGGAGAATTATGCCGGATGCGGTTCATCATGTAACAGTCATAACCTTGGGTGACACAGAACTAGCTCCAGTTCATTGATATAATGTAGGCATGTATTCCGAACATAGTCATACATGCTGATGGAAAAGAACTTGCATGACATCTTCTGTCCTACCCTCCCGTGGCAGCGGGGTCCTTACGGAACCTAAGGGATATTAAGGCCTCCTTTTAATAGAGAACCAGAACAAAGCATTAACACAGAGTGAATACATGAACTCCTCAAACTACGGTCATCACCGGTAAGTATCCTGATTATTGTCACTTCAGGGTTAACGGATCATAACACATAATAGGTGACTATAGACTTGCAAGATAGGATCAAGAACACTCATATATTGATGAAAACATAATAGGTTCAGATCTGAAATCATGGCACTCGGGCCCTAGTGACAAGCATTAAGCATAGAAAAGTCATAGCAACATCAATCTCAGAACATAGTGGATACTAGGGATCAAACCCTAACAAAACTAACTCGATTACATGATAGATCCCATCCAAACCATCACCGTCCAGCAAGCCTACGATGGAATTACTCTCGCACAACGGTGAGCATCATGAAATTGGTGATGGAGGATGGTTGATGATGGCGATGGCGACGGATCCCCCTCTCCGGAGCCCCGAACGGACTCCAGATCAGCCCTCCCGAGAGGTTTTTGGGCTTGGCGGCGGCTTCGTATCGTAAAAGACGATGATTTCTTCTCTCTGATTTTTTTTCTCCCCGAAACACAATATATGGAGTTGGAGTTGGAGTCAAATAGGCAATAGGGGGCCCATGAGGTAGGGGGCGCACCCCCACCCTCGTGGAGAGGTGGTGGGCCCCCAGGCCTTCATCTTTTGCAGGTATTTTTCATATTTTCTAAAAAAATGCTCCGTGAAGTTTCAGGTGATTCCGAGAATGTTTGTTTGTGCACATAAATAACACCATGGTAATTCTGCTGAAAACAACGTCACTCCGGGTTAGTTCTATTCAAATCATGCAAGTTAGAGTCCAAAACAAGGGCAAAAGTGTTTGGATAGGTAGATACGACGGAGACGTATCAAACTATAGTTGAACTAGCTCTATTACCTAGTACAAATAATTTTACACTAGAGTTGAACTAGCTCTATAACCTAGTACAAATAATTTTACACTAGAGTTTATCTACCTCTATAACCTAGTACAAATAATTTTACACTACTGTTGAACTAGATCTACAAGCTAGTTCAAATAATTTTACAATAGAGACAAGCTAGTTCAAATAATTCTAGACTAGAGTGGAACTACCTCTAGAGGCTAGTTCAAATAGTTTTACACTAGAGTTGAACTAGCTCTATAACCTAGTACATATTGTTTTACACTAGAGTTGAACTAGCTCTACCAGCTAGTTCAAATAATTTTCCACTAGAAATAGCTCTATAGGCTAGTTCAAATATTTTACACTAGAGATAAAATAGCTCAATGACCTAGTACAAATAATTTTACACTAGAGTTGAACTAGCTCTATAACCTAGTACAAATAATTTTACACTAGAGTTGAACTAGCTCTACAAGCTAGTTCAAATAATTATACACTAGAGTTGAACTAGCTCTACAGGCTAGTTCAAATAATTTTACACTATAGTTGAACTAGCTCAATAAGGTAGTTCAAATAATTGTACACTAGAGTTTAACTTGCTCTATAACCTAGTACAAATAATTTTACACTAGAGTTGAACTAGCTCTACAGGCTAGTCCAAATAATTTTACACTAGAGTTCAACTAGCTCTATAACCTAGTACAAATAATTTTACACTAGAATTGAACTAGCTCTACAACCTAGTTCAAGTAATTTTACACTAGAACTGAACTAGCTCTACAGGCTAGTTCCAATAGTTTTACACTAGTGTTGAACTAGCTCTACAAGCTAGTTTAAATAATTTTACAGTATAGTTGAACTAGCTCTATAACCTAGTAAAAATAATTTTACATTGGAGTTGAACTAGCTCTATAACCTAGCACAAATAATTTTACCCTAGTGTTGAACTAGATCTACAAGCAAGTTCAAATAATTTTACAATAGAGTTGAACTAGCTCTACCAGCTAGTTCAAATAATTTTACACTAGAGTGGAACTAGCTCTAGAGGCTAGTTCAAATAGTTTTACACTAGAGTTGAACTAGCTCTATAACCTAGTACAAATACAGCAAAGTTGAACTAGCTCTATAACCTAGTACAAATACAGCACAGTTGAACTAGCTCTATAACCTAGTACAAATAATTTTACACTACAGTTGAACTAGCTCATTAACCTAGTACACATTATTTCACACTAGAGTTGAACTAGCTCTACAAGCTAGTTCAAATTATTTTCCACTAGAGTTGAACTAGCTCTATAACCTAGTACAAATAATTTTACACTAGAGTTGAACTAGCTCTACAGGCTAGTTCAAATAATTTTACACTAGAGTTGAACTAGCTCTATAACCTAGTACAAATAATGTTACACTAGAGTTGAAGTACCTCTACTAGCTAGTTCAAATAATTTTACACTACAGTTGAACTAGCTCTATAACCTAGTACAAATAATTTTACACTGGAGTTGAACTAGCTCTATAACCTAGTACAAGTAATTTTACACTAGAGTTTCTCTAGCTCCATAATGTAGTACAAATAATTTTACGCTAGAGTTGAACTAGCTCCATAATGTAGTACAAATAATTTTACACTAGATTTGAACAAGCTCTACAAGCTAGTTCAAATAATTTTACACTAGTGCTAAACTAGCTCTGTAAGCTAGTTTAAATAATTTTACACCAGAGTTGAAGTAGCTCTATAACCTAGTACAAATAATTTTACGCTAGAGTTGAACTAGCTCTACAGGCTAGGTCAAATAATTTTACACTAGAGTTGAACTATCTTTATAACCTAGTACAAATAATTTTACACTAGATTTGAACTAGCTCTATGTCGGTGTACTAGAATAGGGGTACCCTAGTACCCCGAACTTGTGCACGGGCAGTTGCAGCACCCTGCGGCAAGGCTTGTCGGGCGAACGCCAAGATCCTCCGTGGTTCCCTTGGAGCCATTCAAGAACAAAGTATTTAAGCTCAGGAGACAAGGCCCCGGCAAGAGGAGCTTGCTGGGAAGGCCAACCAAGGCACTCCAAGGAACTTGCCGCGATGCGCCACGCGCTCCGGCAAGGCAACAAGGCCCCGGCAAGAGGAGCTTGCCGGGAAGACCAACCAAGGTACCTCGAGGCCCGGTGAGCGACAAGCTTCTGGACCCGACAAGATAACAGCAGCAGCAAGGCGCTTGCCGCGGCAGGCGGCCACTCTGTGCCCACGCTCCAACGCATCCACCAATGTGTCGCTCTGGGGGCCTCTCCAGGCGCGCGTGGCGGGAGGCTGTGCAGCCAGCGGTGCACAGTGGCATGCGAAGCTGACAAGATCACCATCGTGGCGAACGGTGGCACCCCTAACGGTCCTTTTCTGCACTGTTTGGGCGACTCAGACGTGCATTTAATGCCCTTGTCCCCTGCCGTCAGGGTTAGGTAGGGTGCACTGTACAAGTAACTGTACCAACCACCTCAATTTTTACATTTGTACCCTTCTCTGCGTTACCACCTGTCGGTGACCCCTTTAGCGTATAAAAGGAGGCCCATGTGCAACGTAGAGGAGGTGGGACTGGTTCGACTGGTTCGGAACCCAGAAAAACGCTACGCTCTCTCTCTGGAGCAAGAACACAAGATAATCAAACAAGCAGCAGTAGGAGTGTTATCTCTCCGGAGAGCTCCGAAGCTGGGTAAACTGCTCGTGTGCTTCGCCTCGATCTGCTCTTCGTGTGATCTCCGCCCCCCGCCGAACCGAAAGGGGCTCGGTCCGCCGGCCCCGTAGGTGTTCGTGGATCAGTTTCCCCGACATCTTTGGCGCGCCAGGTAGGGGGCGTCGAGATTGTGTGAACCTGATCCGGAGTTCACACGAGCTAGATCTTCATTCCCTTCATCAACATGCCACCGAAGAAGAAGACTTCGGCGGCAGCCGCTCCGTCCACGTCACTTCCGCCACCGTTGGAGCAAACGCGTGGTGGAATGGATGCCGGCGGAAGAATGGACGTCGACGAGGAAGCTTATGATACTGCCAGGTCCAAGGACAAGGCTGCACAAACCTCGGCGACTGTACATGTTCCGCGCCACTCTTAGGAGGCGCAAGACCAACATCGTCATGGAACTCGCTGTGCCATATGCATGATAGGCCAAGACCAAGCTGGTGGATCTCGGGGTGCTCAAGACCAGCATGCACGCCAGCATGCTGGCACGAGCGGGGCACGGTCGCCTGGACGGGATACTGCTCCTTCTAACATAGTTAGAAGTCCGAGCATGTCCCGCTCCTCGCGCCGTCCGCCACTGCCACCCACCACTCCAGCAGAAGCTTTGGCGCGAGCTCAACTGCTCCTAGATTACCCTCCGACGTCGGACAAGATCGACGAATGGAGGGCCACCATTCAGAGTCTCATCGGCTACGCCAACGGCGACACTCCACGGCGGCCGAGCGCGTTGCCGGCGCGGCAGGGTTGCCGGGTGCGAGCCGGTGGCGATGAAATAGGTGGAGGTGCAACTACCATGCAATCATCACCCCGAAGGCCAAGATCGCCGACTCGCCGGATCCACCTCGACAGCGACTCCACCGCATCGTCGGATCCACGAGCTCGTCGCGATCAGCGCCAAGTTCTTCATGATCGACAACAAGAAGACGCTCGAACTCGCATCGAGCGCCGAAGAGAAGCGCGACGTCTATCCGACAAGCGCGCTGGGCCCTCTATTGACATGCATGCGCCAAGGGAACCAGGCGATCTACTGTACGCAGTAGGTTGCCCTGCGTTCACTCGTGAGCTGCGGCAAGTCCAGTGGCCCAGCACGAAGAACTTCAAGCCAGACGTACCGGAGAAGTACGACGACAAGACGCATCCGTCGGAGTTCCTCAGCATCTACACCATTGCGGTGCAGGCTGCCGGGGGACGGGATGACAAGATCCTTGCCAACTACTTCCCGCTGGTGCTCAAGCCCAACGTCAGATCCTGGCTCATGCACTTGCCGGACAACTCCATATCCTCTTGGGCTGATCTGTGCCATCAGTTTGTCGGCGCCTTCACAGGCGGACACAAGCCTCATGGCCAGGAGAGTGATCTTCATCTGCTCGCCCAGAAGGAAGGAGAGCCCCTGCGCAAGTACATTCAGAGATTCAGCAGTGTGCAGCACAACATCCCAGACGTCCACCCTGCCGCGGTGATCAGCGCGTTCCATCAAAACGTGCGAAGCCGCAGGATGTGGGAGGAAATGGCGATGTGCAAGATCAGGGACGTCAGTGAGTTATATGCACTGGCCGACAAGTGTGCACGTGCTGAGGAAGGGAGGAGACTCCCCGGAGAGAATGTAGGAGCGGGAGGATCTGACAGTGAAGATGCTGCCCCGGCAAGGAAAAACCAGCGGCAGAACAACAGGAAGAGGAAAGGCAAAGAGGTGCTAGTTGTTGAGCAGTCCGGCAACGGTGGTGGCGCCAAGAAAGCCAAAGCTGGTGACTCCGGCAAGGAGGTTGCCGCGGAGGTGGCGGTCGCCGACAAGCAGGACTGCACCAACAAGCAGTATTGCAAGATCCACCGCACCAAGGGCCATGATCTCCAGAGCTACAAGAAAGTCATGCAGCTTGTTGAGCAACAGAAAGCAGAATACGAGCGGCACGACAAGGAGAAGGCCCAGGAAGGTGCTGGGGGATCCGGCAAGAAACGTCCCGGCCGAGGAGGACGCCGCGGCAAGGCCAAGCAGCGGCAAGGAGACAGACCTCCTCGCGGCCGCGACAAGGATGAAGATGACGACGACGATGAAGACATGGATGATGAGGAGACTGATGAGCAGGAGTTCCAGAAAGCCACAGAGGTCCTGTGCGTTGACGGTGGTGCTTCTCTGCATACCTCGCACCGTCAGCTCAAGTAGTGGGTGCGGGAAGTTAATGCAGCAGAACCACCCGTCGAGTCACACAAGCCTCTGAAATGGTCCAGCACGCCTATCATCTTTGATATTGAGGACCATCCTGATCGCATAACTGCGGTCGGGTGCTTGCCGATCTTGGTTTCACCAACAATCCGCAACCTCAAGGTCACTAAGATGCTAGTTGACGGCGGGGCCGGCTTGAACCTGATCTCCTCCGCGGTGCTCCAGAAACTCCAGATCCCTGACAGCGAGCTCGAAGAGACCGGTACATTTCAAGGAATCAACCCGGGAAGAAGCAAGCCGAAGGGAAAGATCACGTTGCCGGTAACATTTGGCAGCGAGCTGAACTTCAGGACTAAGAGGGTCACGTTTGATGTTGCTGACTTTCCATTACCTTACAATGGAATCCTTGGCCGTCCAGCACTCGCCAAGTTCATGGAAGCCTCTCACTATGCGTACAACGTACTGAAAATGCCAGGCCCGATAAGTGTCATCTCTGTCCCTGGCGACAAGAAGGATGCTCTTATCTGTGCCGACAAGATCTACCGGGAAGCAGCAGCCGCCGCAGAACGCAAGACACTTGCCGCTGAAGCTCCCGGGGGGAAGAAGAAGACCAAGTCCGGCAAGAGCTCTGATGCCCACTCCGGCAAGCGCACCTCTTCGGAGTGCTGCGCTACCATCGAGGACGCACCATCGAGCTCCATCGGCAAGTGTAAGAAGGCAATGGCAGCTCCACCTGAGACTAAGAAGGTGTCCGCCAAGGAGGATGGCACTGGCGGTACCTTCACCATCAGCGCCACTCTTGACCCCAAATAGGAAAGCGCGCTCGTTGCTTTCCTGCGAGCGAATGTCGACGTGTTTGCGTGGCAACCGTCTGATATCCCCGGTGTTGCCAGGAAAGTAATTGAGCACCACCTTGCCGTCTGTCCTCATGCGCGGCCCGTCAAGCAGAAAGTCAGGAAACAGGCAGTGGAGCGCCAAGAATTCATCGCAGAAGAAATCAAGAAGTTGGAAGCAGCAGGCCTTGTCAGAGGAGTGCTCCATCCCACGTGGTTGGCCAATCCTGTTGTCGTGCGCAAGGCTAACGGGAAATGGAGGCTTTGTATTGACTTCACTGATGTTAATAAAGCTTGTCCCAAAGACCCATTTCCCTTGCCGCGCATTGACCAGATTGTTGACTCCACAGCCGGATGTGATATGCTTTCATTTCTTGATGCATACTCAGGATACCATCAGATCTTCATGGCAGAAGAGGATGAAGAGAAATCCGCATTTATCACCCCGTGTGGCACGTACTGCTTCGTACGGATGCCTTTCGGTTTGAAGAATGCTGGTTCAACATTCGCAAGGGTAGTCCACCACGCTTTTGAGCCGCAGATGCACAGAAATGTGGAAGCCTACATGGATGACATAGTGGTCAAGAGCAATAACAGGGCGACCCTGATTCAAGATTTAGACGAGACATTTGCAAATCTGCGCAAGATCAACCTCAAGCTTAACCCCGAGAAGTGCGTGTTTGGAGTCCCTTCCGCCAAGCTTTTCGGGTTCTTCGTGTCTCAGCGGGGAATTGAAGCCAATCCCGACAAGATCAAGGCCATTGAGCAGATCGAAGCACCAAAGTGCATCAAGGATGTACGAAGGCTTGCCGGTTGCGTGGCTGCTCTCAGCAGGTTTATCTCTAGATCTGCTGAGCGCGCCCTGCCATTTTTCAAAATTTTGAAAAAGGCAGGTCCAATAAAATGGACTCCGGAGGCGGAGGCTGCGCTGCAGGACTTGAAGAGATACCTGTCCTCCACTCCAACACTTGTCGCACCTAAGCCGCAAGAGAAGTTGCTGCTGTATATAGCGGCAACCAATCAAGTGGTTAGTGCTGCGTTAGTGGCGGAGAGGGAGGCAGATGATGAGCCAGCAACCACGGCAGATGCATCCAGCGACAAGCAGGAGGCTTCGCCGACAAGCTCTGGTCCCGACAGAGATGTATCTGCGAAGGAGCATGATAGGATGCATAAGAGAATGGTGCAGCGTCTAGTTTACTTTGTCAGTTCCCTTCTACAGGGGGCTAGATCAAGGTACTCTGGTGTGCAGAAGTTGCTTTTCGGCCTCCTCATGGCCTCGAGAAAGCTGCGCCATTACTTCCAAGCACATGAGATAACAGTCGTCACTCGCTTTCCGCTGAAGAGGATACTGCAAAATCCAGAAGCGACAGGCAGGACTGTCGAGTGGGCGCTGGAACTGTCAAGCTTTGGCCTCAAGTTTGAGAGCACTTCAACTATCCAAAGCAGAGCATTGGCAGAGTTCATAGCAGAATGGACGCCAACACCAGATGAAGAAATTCCAGAGACAAGCATCCCCGTCAAAGAGGCAAGCAAAGAGTGGCTGATGTACTTTGATGGTGCCTTCTCGCTGCAAGGCGCCGCTGCGGGCGTGCTTCTTGTCGTGCCCACCGGAGAGCACCTGAAGTACGTAGTCCAGATGCACTTTCCCAAGGAGCAAGCAACCAACAATACTGCAGAGTATGAAGGATTGCTTGCCGGTCTCATAATCACAGCAGACCTTGGGATCAAGAAGCTCATTGTCAGGGGTGACTCACAGCTTGTCGTCCGCCAAGTGAACAAGAACTACCAGAGTCCATTGATGGAAGCATATGTTGATGAAGTGAGGAAGCTAGAAGAGCACTTTGACGACCTACAGATGGAGCATATCCCAAGAGCTCAGAATGACATTGCTGATGGCCTATCAAAGTGCGCCGCACTAAAGTTACCTGTGGAACCAGGGATCTTTGTGCTCAAGTTGACTCAACCATCCGTAACACCATCAACTAGACAAAGCAAGAAGAGGAAGTTGGTTTCTGGTGACTACTTTCCGGCAGAGCTCCCCGAAGCCGCCGCTAAGAAAGTCCCCAAGATCAACACCAAGGATGCTGAGGGGCAGTCTGCTCCGGCAAGCCCTATGGTTTGTTTCGTTGAAGCAGACGCTCCCGACAAGTTTTGCTCCGGCAAGCTTGCCGGGGAACATCAAGCTCCGGCAGGGCCGCAAGTCCTTGCCGTAGAAGCGGATGTTCCCGCAGCAGCAGATGTGCCTTTAGTCCTTGTTGTCGAGCCACAAGCTCCAGCATGGGCACAGCAGATTGTCCATTTCCTTTAGATAGGAGAACTTCCCGAAGAGCAAGAAGAAGCGAAAAAAGTAGCCCGGCAGTCAAGTATGTACCAGTTTGTCGATAGCATACTGTACAGAAGAAGACTCAACGGTGTGAAATTGAAGTGTATTTGCCGGGACGATGGACAAAAGCTGTTGGCAGAGATACATGGAGGCATATGTGGCCACCACATTGGCGCAAGAGCACTTGCCGGCAAAGCTTTCCGGCAAGGTTTCTTTTGGCCGACAGCCCTCCAGGATGCAACTACACAAGTAACCAAGTGTGAAGCGTGCCAGTTCCACTCCAAACAGATACACCAGCCAGCTCAAGCTCTCTAGACGATCCCTTTATCCTGGCCATTTTCGGTCTAGGGGCTCGATATCCTCGGCCCTTTCCCCCAAGCTGTCGGGGGCTTTGAGTACTTGTACGTCGCAATCGACAAGTTCACAAAGTGGCCGGAAATGCAGCCAGTGAGGAAGGTGACAGCACAGTCAGCAGTCAAGTTCTTCAGGTCAATTGTTTGCCGTTTCGGGATCCCTAACAGGATCATCACCGACAACGGCATGCAATTCACGAGCCGCACCTTCATGCAGTACGTCCAAGACCTTGGCACCAAGGTCTGCTTCGCTTCTGTTGCTCATCCGAGAAGCAACGGTCAAGTAGAGAGGGCAAATGCTGAAGTGCTGCGCGGGCTCAAGACCAGAATTTTCGACAGGCTGCGCAAGTGCGGAAGAAACTGGATCGAGGAGCTGCCGGTGGTTCTTTGGTCGATCAGAACGACGCCAAATCGAGCCACTGGCCGGACGCCTTTCGCTCTAGTCTATGGAGCAGAGGCAGTTCTCCCCACGGAACTCGTATACGGATCGCCTCGAGTGCTTGCTTATGATGAGCTCGAGCAAGAACAGTTGCGACAAGACGACGCGCTGCTCCTTGAGGAAGATCGTCTTCAGGCAGATGTACGAGCTGCTCGATACCAGCGAGCTTTGTGCCGCTACCATAGCCGCAAAGTTAAGGCCAGAAGCTTCGAGGAAGGCGACCTTGTTCTTCGGCGTGTTCAGTCCGCCAAGAATTCCAACAAGTTGACGCCGAAGTGGGAAGGCCCTTATCGGGTGAAACGAGTCACTAGGCCCGGCGCTGTCCGCCTTGAGACCGAAGATGGCATTCCGGTGAGCAACTCCTGGAACATAGAACATCTTCGTAAGTTTTTCCCGTAGGGCGCGGTTGCCGGAACCCGTTCCGGCAACCACCTTTTGTACAAGTCTTGCCGTTGTTGCATGTAATCCTTTGTACAAAGCCGGGCGCAGATCCCGCGCATAAATAAAACCCCATGTGCTCCGCACAACTTGTCCATTTCATGCATTAGTTTCTTTCTTGCATGCGTTATCTGACACTTTGTGCAGCACCTACATCCGGTAAGCAATAACGAGCCGAAGGGCTCCATATCATTATTTTCTCTTCTTTCTTTTTTCTCAACAAAGGAAAAGAAGGTTCCCTCGCACACAAGTTTGCCGGGGGGGAAGGACAAAACTGTGGTATGGACCAGGCGTCGTTCAAGCAAAGTTTTGCCTTGAGAAGATTGTGGTATGGACCAGGCGTCGTTCAAGCAAAGTTTTGCCTTGCCGGGAAGCAAACGACAGAAAAGCTAAGTTGCCAAAGTTTGAGCAATCAATTTTTAAATTTTTGAGTTATCTTCCTCGAACGACCCTCCTTTGTATGGAAAACCTGTGCGCGGAGGAACCAACTCGTGGCTAATTGCGCCCTTACTTTGTTTCGAGTCCGCTCAACAACTTAAGTGTGCTGCATCTAGTCGCGACAAGGTTTCTTGTCGGAAGCAGCGCCGCCAGCAGGCTGCTGACGTCCGCACTCAGCGCTCGTGGCTCGGGTGCCTGCGCCGACAAGTTCCCTAGAAGCGTAGGGTAAAAACATACAAAGGAAGGAATCTAGTAGAGGAAATAACATAGCAATTGATAACAAAAATAAAGTTATATTACAAGATAACTTGTCGCAGCTCTAACAGACTGTTTTCAGAACATGATTAGTAGCGACAAGGGAAAAGAAGAAATGGGCGGCCTAGTCTACGCGATCGCCCTCAACCTCTTGATCTCGCTCACCTTGTCCACAATGGGTGCGACAAGGGCCTTGAGTGCGTCCCGATCGGCGTCTGGCGGCAAGGACTTGAGGACGTTGGTGAAGCTGAGGCCTGGATTGCGGAAGGCCACCTTCACCAGCACCTTTTGGAGAACTCCGGCGCAGATTCTGCGTGACTCGTTGGCCAGCTGCTTTGGGATCCTCTCCCGGAGCCGCTAGAGTGCCGTCGCCACGCCCTTGAAGAACAGGCTGAGCTTGGCGCTGGGTTGGAGATTCTCGTCGGAGGGATACCCAAAGTCCTCCATCCCCAGCTGCACCAGCTCCTCGTCGATGACTGCGGCAATATTCACTAGACCCTCGGTCCAGTGCTCCACAGTATCTCTGAATGAGTTCTAGGTAACTGCGATGCTCTCCAGCAGCACCTTGTCAGCCTTGACCTTCTCCGACAAGGTCTTCTCCCGCTCCTTGGCGTCGTCCAGCGTCTACGTCAGCATGGCCAGCTTCAACTCCAGGTCTGCATTGGAATCCTTGGCGGCGCTGAGCTCCTTGCCCCTCTCAGCGAGAAGACCTTGCAGCTCACCGTGGGCGGCAGCATCCTTCTCACGCTCACGCTTGAGTGTGGCAAGCTCCTCACCGCTCTTCCTGATGTTGGCCTCTAGCTGCGCCACCTTCTCCTCCAGCTCTTTCTTGGCGGCCTCTGCGGTTGCGGCAGCGTCCTTTGCTTCCTTGAGCGCCCCGCCAAGTGCTTGCTCACGCTCGGCGAGCTCCTCCTCATAGCTGTCGAGGTTGGCCTTCCGCTGCACCAATTCGCCTTCTCGCGCGGACTGCTTCTCGGCGGCCAGCCTTTGTTCCTCCTCAGCTTCGGCCTTCTCGAGAAGGAAGGCCGTGCGCTCCTCGGCGAGTCGCTCCCGCTCCTGTGCCAGGGACCGGAGAGCTTCTTGATTGTGGCCCGGAGCTCCTCCGCGCGCTTCTCCATGTCAACTCCCGCCTTCGTGACAAGCGCTTCCCGGGAAGCCAGCTTGGCTTGTCGTGTGCGGTAGAGTGACAGCAGCTTTCGCAGCAGCTGCTCCTCCTCAGGCTCGCCATTGCTGCTGCTGGGCGCGTCGACCAACGACAGTCTAGCGGAGGTGAGCACCTCCTCATCGAAAGTTTTCCCATCGACCGGCGCCCTGGAGCTCGACGCCCAGGGTAGCTTGATGAAGATATCGTCGCCGGCCTTCAAGTAGGCGCCGGGTTGGGGCTCCTCGGAGCCCGGCTCCGCAGCAGCGGCAGAGGGATCGGCGGTCGGCGCAGCGCCTGGCGCTCCTGCGGCCTCAGGGTCGTCAGTGCGATCGCCCGACCCCTCGCCGGTTTCTGCGGCGGCAGCCTTGGCGGCCTCCTCGCCGGCGGTCTCATCAGCACCGGCCCCTTCTTCGTTGGCGGCGGCGTCGTTAGTGCTGCCATGCGCGCCTTCCTCGCCGGCGCCCTCTGTCTCCATTGGCTCAGCAGCAGATGGGTCTGAAGAACGAAGAAGGGAGAAAAATCAATCAAAAATCCAAGAGAAGAAAATCAGAAGAAGAAGAACCCAAGGGAAAGTTTTTGGACAAGTGAATTACCTGTGCCAAGATCTGCAGTTGCGGTCTCGGCCGCCGCAGGATCGACGGTGTTGTCCCTTGCTGGAGAACTGCCCCTTGCCGGAGAGTTCTCCCTTGCCGGAGAGTGCTCCCTTGCCGGGGACTCCTCCCTTGGCGGCGTAGTCGAAGCAGATGGCACTTCGGGACCAGCTTCCGGGCGCTCCTGATGTGGCTGCTCTGCTCCTACACAAATCAACAAGCAAGATATCAACAAAGGAAACAGCACTCATGAGCGCCTGACAGCAGAAAGCTAACTATGAACTTACGCTGGGGGCTGCGCTGGGGGCTGCTTTGAGGAGTGGTTGCCGGGTCCGTTAAGGTGGTCTCGGACCCGCCCCCTGCTGACACAGTGGGGTCATCTTTGATGACAATCACCGCGGCCTTGGCCCTCTTCGCCGCTCTCTGGGCCAGCGTCCTAAAAAGAAAGGAGTTCAGATTGAAGCAAGTCAGATACAAGATAAAAACAGCAAGATTGAAGAACTACAAGAGCACCAAAGAAACTTACTCTTCTTCCTCCTCGTCGGAGCTGAGCGCGGAAAGATCGAAGTCCGGCTCCCCTCTGGTGCGGCGAGGCGGAGGAGTAGGATCCCTTGCCCGCTTGGCGGGGGCGGTGGCGGTGGCCCGGGAAGATCCCGCTCCAGTTGCCGCTGCTGCGTGAGGCACTCCCGCGGCAACATTGCTTGCCGCGGTAGAGCGTGTCGCACGGCTCGGCGGCTGTTGACCCGGCTGCCGCCCCGCTACGTCCGCGGCCCTGCGAAGACGCCTTCTTGGCGGTGCCGAGGGCTCCGCCTGCGGCAAGCTTTCTGAAGGCTCGGGCTCTTCCTCGCCGGCCTCGCTCGGCTCAGCTTCAGAGCCGACAGGCTCTTCCTCGCCAATGAATTCCGCGCGCTCGGCGAGGTTTGCCACCTCTGCCGCCTCCGCCTCCTCCACAGTGAACCCGAACGCGCCCGCGGCAGCTGCGGCCGCAACCTCTTCCGCCCTAGTGGCGATGCGCTGCAGCTCCTCGTCGGTGGTGTCATGGGTGAGGCTCTTCTGCTCGTCAGCGCGGACCGGCACTTCTTCCAAGTTGTCGAAGAACGCTTGCACGACGTCATCCGCAGGCTCTTGCCAAGTTGGAACGATTCCGTGTGAATCGCACAACGGCATCATGGCGCGGATCCGGTCAAGCGAAGAATTATTGCACAATGGAACTATGCCCCTCGCCAGCGTGAATGGGTGCTGGGGATCGCATTTGAAAAACTCCAGGAGCATTGCATCCAGCTCCAAGACGGTGAAGTTGTAGTTGAGGCCCGGCCGCAGCCTCATGATGTCCGCCGAGTTCTTGAATTCCCAGGCGGGCCTCCCCCTCTCCTGCGGGGGGCGATGCGGCGGCGGAGGAAATCTGCACCTACAGCGCCTACAGTGAGCCCGGCAAGCCTGAGGCAAAGGATCCTAGTGATGGCGATCTTCAGCCTCTCGTCTTCCGGGGCCATGTTGCTCCAGTCATTGCCGCGCATTATTGGAGCTTGGCGCACGGCGGTGAAGGGCTGTGGATTCTCCTCGACGATCCAGCACCACTCCGCTTTCCACTCCTCCCACTTGATGTGGAGCTCACCCTCCAAGTACGCCTCCTTCTTGCTGACTCTCGAGATCCAGGCGATCCCTCCGGCAAGCGGCTCTCCTCTCTCTACCCGAGGCATGAAGAAGTGGCGAAAAAGGGCAACATTGGGGTGGACTCCGACAAAGTTTTCGCACAAATGTGCGAAAACTGCCATGGTCAGAACGGCGTTGGGGGTGAAATCAAGGAGGCGGAGGCCGTAGGTGTTCATGATATCGCAGAAGAACTTCGAGAAGGGCGGGCAGAGCCCGCAATAGAAGAACAGCGTGAAGAATGGGTACCCGTTTGGAGCCAGTTCCGAAGCAGCGGCCGGGAGTACCCTCGTGCGCGGATGCGCACGCGTCTCCGTCGCCCAAAAGAGGTAGAAGTACTCCCTCAGCTCCTTCGCGCCGAGCTGGGGGGAGAAGATCTCCCGCTCCTTCCGCAGCGCCGCGAGCCGCTGCGCCTCGGCCGACTTCACGCCCTTTCCCTTGTCGGCTTTCGGAGCCATGGCGGAGGTGGTGGGGCAGGTCGACGGCATTGGTGATGCTGGTGGCAATGGGGGGCGGAG
>NC_057800.1:537521720-537522369 GCF_018294505.1 Triticum aestivum
AGTACAAATAATTTTACACTAGAGTTGAACTAGCTCTATAAGCTAGTTCAAATAATTTTACACTAGAGTTGAACTAGCTCTATAAGCTAGTTCAAATAATTTTACACTAGAGTTGAACTAGCTCTATAAGCTTGTACAAATAATTTTACACTAGAGTTGACTAGCTCTATAGTCTAGTACAAATAATTTTACACTAGAGTTGAACTAGCTCTATAAGCTAGTTCAAATAATTTTACACTAGAGTTGAACTAGCTCTATAAGCTAGTTCAAATAATTTTACACTAGAGTTGAACTAGCTCTATAAGCTTGTACAAATAATTTTACACTAGAGTTGAACTAGCTCTATAGCCTAGTACAAATAATTTTACACTAGAGTTGAACTAGCTCTATAAGCTAGTTCAAATAATTTTACACTAGAATTGAACAAGTTCTATAAGCTAGTTCAAATACTTTTACACTTGAGTTGAACTAGCTCTATAAGCTTGTACAAATAATTTTACAGTATAGTTGAACTAGGTCTATAAGCTAGGTCAAATAATTTTACACTAGAGTTGAACTAGCTCTATAGCCTAGTACAAATAATTTTACACTAGAGTTGAACTAGCTCTATAAGCTTGTACAAATAATTTTACACTAGAGCTGACTAGCT
>NC_057800.1:537522379-537530915 GCF_018294505.1 Triticum aestivum
AGCTGGGGGGAGAAGATCTCCCGCTCCTTCCGCAGCGCCGCGAGCCGCTGCGCCTCGGCCGACTTCACGCCCTTTCCCTTGTCGGCTTTCGGAGCCATGGCGGAGGTGGTGGGGCAGGTCGACGGCATTGGTGATGCTGGTGGCAATGGGGGGCGGAGCGCTGCTCTCTCGGCTTCGAGAAGAAGGGGGGGGGGCGGCGGAGGTTCATGAAGATGGAGTAGTAGCAACCAGCGAGGGGGAACGAACTGCCCTGTTTCCTCTGCTTATAAAGAGGGACGGGGCGGACCTTTCTCCCTTCCGAATAAAGAACCACCCACGATCTCTCCCACGACGCCGCATTCAACGCGTGCCGTTAGGGGAGAGCGCGGTGGATACGGAGCGAGATTCGGCGCGGCCCAGTCCGCGTGTGCCCGTGCCCTGTCTTGGGCCTGGCCCAACAGCGCTCGGCACCGTGTTTAGCCCAGGCCCGGGGGCTCCTGTCGGTGTACTAGAATAGGGGTACCCTAGTACCCCGAACTTGTGCACGGGCAGTTGCAGCACCCCGCGGCAAGGCTTGCCGGGCGAACGCCAAGATCCTCCGTGGTTCCCTTGGAGCCATTCAAGAACAAAGTATTTAAGCTCAGGAGACAAGGCCCCGGCAAGAGGAGCTTGCCGGGAAGGCCAACCAAGGCACTCCAAGGAACTTGCTGCGACGCGCCACACGCTCCGGCAAGGCAACAAGGCCCCGGCAAGAGGAGCTTGCCGGGAAGACCAACCAAGGTACCTCGAGGCCCGGTGAGCGACAAGCTTCCGGACCCGACAAGATAACAGCAACGACAAGGCGCTTGCCGCAACAGGCGGCCACTCTGTGCCCACGCTCTAGTGCATCCACCAACGTGTCGCTCTGGGGGCCTCTCCAAGCGCGCGTGGCGGGAGGCTGTGCAGCCAGCGGTGCGCAGTGGCATGCGAAGCTGACAAGATCGCCATCATGGCGAACGGTGGCGCCCCTAACGGTCCTTTTCTGCACTGTTTGGGCGACTCAGACGGGCATTTAATGCCCTTGTCCCCTGCCGTCAGGGTTAGGTAGGGTGCACTGTACAAGTAACTGTACCAACCACCTCAATTTTTACATTTGTACCCTTCTCTGCGTTGCCACCTGTCGGTGACCCCTTTAGTGTATAAAAGGAGGCCCATGCGCAACGTAGAGGAGGTGGGACTGGTTTGACTGATTCGGAACCCAGAAAAACGCTATGCTCTCTCTCTCTGGAGCAAGAACACAAGATAATCAAACAAGCAGTAGTAGGAGTGTTATCTCTCCGGAGCTGGGTAAACTGCTCGTGTGCTTCGCCTCGATCTGCTCTTCGTGTGATCTCCGCCCCCCGCCGAACCGAAAGGGGCTCGGTCCGCCGGCCCCATAGGTGTTCGTGGATCAGTTTCCCCGACCCTCTATAACCTAGTACAAATAATTTTACACTAGTGTTGAACTAGCTCTACAAGCTAGTTCAAATAATTTTACACTAGAGTTGAACTAGCTCTATAACCTAGTACAAATAATTTTGCACTAGAGTTGAACTAGCTCTACAGGCTAGGTCAAATAATTTTACACTAGAGTTGAACTAGCTCTATAACCTGGTTCAAATAATTTTACACTAGAGTTGAACTAGCTCTACAGGCTAGTTAAAATAATTTTACACTAGAGTTGAACTAGCTCTATAACCTAGTACAAATAATTTTACACTAGAGTTGAACTAGCTCTATAACCTAGTTCAAATAATTTTACACTAGAGTTGAACTAGCTCTACAGGATAGTTCAAATAATTTTACACTAGAGTTGAACTAGTTCTATAGGCTAGTTCAAATAATTTTACACTAGAGTTGAACTAGCTCTGTAACCTAGTACAAAGAATTTTACACTATAGTTGAACTAGCTCTATGAACTAGTAGAAAAAAATACACTAGAGTTGAACTAGCTATATAACCTAGTACAAATAATTTCACACTAGAGTTGAACTAGTTGTATAACCTAGTACAAATAATTTTACACTAGAGTTGCACTAGCTCAATGACCTAGTACAAATAATTTTACACTACAGTTGAACTATCTCTATAACCTAGTACAAATAATTTTACACTAGAGTTGAACTAGCTCTATAGGCTAGGTTGAATAATTTTACACTAGAGTTGAACTAGCACTATAACCTAGTTCAAATAATTTTACACTAGAGTTGAACTAGCTCTACAGGCTAGTTAAAATAATTTTACACTAGAGTTGAACTAGCTCTATAACCTAGTACAAATACTTTTACACTAGAGTTGAACTAGCTATACAAGCTAGTTCAAATAATTTTACACTAGAGTTGAACTAGCTCTACAGGCTAGTACAAATAATTTTACACTGGAGTTGAATTAGCTCTATGACCTAGTACAAATAATTTTACATTAGAGTTGAACTAGCTCTACAAACTAGTTCAAATAATTTTACACTAGAGTTGAACCAGCTCTACAGGCTAGTTCAAATAGGTTTACACTAGTGCTAAACTAGCTCTATAAGCTAGTTTAAATAATTTTACACTAGAGTTGAACGAGCTCTATAACCTAGTACAAATAATGTTACACTAGTGTTGAACTAGCTCTACAAGCTAGTTCAAATAATTTTACACTAGAGTTGAACTACCTCTATAACCTAGTACAAATTATTTTCCACTAGAGTTGAACTGGCTCTACAGGCTAGGTCAAATAATTTTACACTAGAGTCGAACTAGCTCTATAACCTAGTTCTAATAATTTTACACTAGAGTTGAACTAGCTCTACAGGCTAGTTCAAATAATTTTACACTAGAGTTGAACTAGATCTATAACCTAGTACAACTAATTTTACACTAGATTTGAACTAGTTCTACACGCTAGTTCAAATAATTTTACACTAGAGTTGAACTAGCTCTATAACCTAGTACAAAGAATTTTACACTAGAGTTGAACTAGCTCTATAAACTAGTACAAAAAAATTAACACTTGAGTTGAACTAGCTATATAACCTAGTACAAATAATTTCACACAAGAGTTGAACTAGTTGTATAACCTAGTACAACTAATTTTACACTAGAGTTAAACTACCTCTATAACCTAGTACAAATAATTTTACACTACAATTGAACTAGCTCTATAACCTAGTATAAATAATTTTACACTAGAGTTGAACTAGCTCTATAGCCTAGGTTAAATAATTTTACTCTAGAGTTGAACTAGCTCTATAACCTAGTTCAAATAATTTTACACTAGAGTTGAACTAGCACTATAACCTAGTACAAATAATTTTACACCATAGTTGAACTAGCTCGACAGGCTAGTTCAAATAGTTTTGCACTAGTGTTGAACTATCTAAACAACCTAGTTTAAATAATTTTACACTAGAGTTGAACTAGCTCCATAACGTAGTACAAATAATTTTACACTAGAGTTGAACTAGCTCTACAGGCTAGTTCAAATAATTTTAAACTACAGTTGAAATAGCTCTATAGGCTAGTTGAAATAATTTTACACTAGAGTTGAACTATCTCTATAACCTAGTAAAAATACTTTTACACTAGAGTTGAACCAGCTCTAGAAGCTAGTTCAAATAATTTTACACTAGAGTTGAACTAGCTCTATAGGCTAGTACAAATAATTTTACACTGGAGTTGAATTAGCTCTATGACCTAGTACAAATAATTTTACATTAGAGTTGAATTAGCTCTACAAACTAGTTCAAATAATTTTACACTAGAGTTGAACCAGCTCTACAGGCTAGTTCAAATAGTTTTACACTAGTGCTAAACTAGCTCTATAAGCTATTTTTAATAATTTTACACTTGAGTTGAACTAGCTCTATAACCTAGTACAAATAATTTTATGCTAGAGTTGAACTAGCTCTACAGGCTAGGTCAGATAATTTTACACTAGAGTTGAACTATCTCTATAACCTAGTACAAATAATTTTACACTAGATGTGAACAAGCTCTATAACCTAGGACAAATAATTTTACACTAGTGTTGAACTAGCTCTACAAGCTAGTTCAAATAATTTTACACTAGAGTTGCACTAGCTCTATAACCTAGTACAAATAATTTTACACTAGAGTTGAACTAGCTCTATAACCTAGTACAAATAATTTTACACTAGATTGAACTAGCTCTATAACCTAGTTCAAATAATTTTACACTAGACTTGAACTAGCTCTACAAGCTAGTTCAAATAATTTTACACTAGAGTTGAACTAGCTCAATAACCTACTACAAATAATTTTACAATAGATTTCAACTAGCTCTATAACCTAGTACAAATAATTTTACACTACAGTTGAACTAGCTCTATAACCTAGTACAAATAATTTTACACTAGAGTTGAACTAGCTCTATAACCTAGTTCAAATAATTTTACACTAGAGTTGAACTAGCACTATAACCTAGTACAAATAATTTTACACCAGAGTTGAACTAGCTCTACAGGCTAGTTCAAATAGTTTTGCACCAGTGTTGAACTATCTCAACAAGCTAGTTTAAATAATTTTACACTAGAGTTGAACTAGCTCCATAGCGTAGTAAAAATAATTATACACTAGAGTTAAACAAGCTCTACAAGCTAGTTCAAATAATTTTACACTAGAGTTTAAATAGATCTATAACCTAGTACAAATACTTTTACACTAGAGTTGAACTAGCTCTACAAGCTAGTTCAAATAATTTTACACTAGAGTTGAACTAGCTCTACAGGCTAGTACAAATAATTTTACACTGGAGTTGAATTAGCTCTATGACCTAGTACAAATAATTTTACATTAGAGTTGAACTACCTCTACAAATTAGTTCAAATAATTTTACACTAGAGTTGAACCAGCTCTACAGGCTAGTTCAAATAGTTTTAGACTAGTGCTAAACTAGCTCTATAAGCTATTTTAAATAATTTTACACTAGAGTTGAACTAGCTCTATAACCTAGTACAAATCATTTTACGCTAGAGTTGAACTAGCTCTACAGGCTAGGTCAAATAATTTTACACTAGAGTTGAACTATCTCTATAACCTAGTACAAATAATTTTACAATAGATTTGAACTAGCTCTATAACCTAGTACAAATAATTTTACACTAGTGTTGAACTAGCTCTACAAGCTAGTTCAAATAATTTTAAACTAGAGTTGAACTAGCTCTATAACCTAGTAAAAATAACTTTGCACTAGAGTTGAACTAGCTCTACAACCTAGGTCAAATAATTTTACACTAGAGTTGAACTATCTCTATAACATAGTTTAAATAATTTTACACTAGATTTGAACTAGCTCTATAAGCTAGTACAAATAATTTTACACTAGTGTTGAACTAGCTCTACAAGCTAGTTCAAATAATTTTACACTAGAGTTGAACTAGCTCTATAACCTAGTACAAATAATTTTGCACTAGAGTTGAACTAGCTCTACAGGCTAGGTCAAATAATTTTACACTAGAGTTGAACTATCTCTATAACCTAGTACAAATAATTTTACACTAGAGTTGAACTAGCTCTATAACCTAGTACAAATAATTTTGCACTAGAGTTGAACTAGCTCTACAGGCTAGTTCAAATAATTTTACACTAGAGTTGAACTAGCTCTATAACCTAGTACAAAGAATTTTACAATAGAGTTGAACTAGCTCTATAAACTAGTACAAAAAAATTTACACTTGACTTGAACTAGCTATATAACCTAGTACAAATAATTTCACACAAGAGTTGAACTAGTTGTATAACCTAGTACAAATAATTTTACACTAGAGTTGAACTAGCTCTATAGGCTAGGTTAAATAATTTTACACAAGAGTTGAACTAGCTCTATAACCTAGTACAAATAATTTTACACTAGAGTTGAACAAGCTCTACAGGCTAGGTCAAATAATTTTACACTAGAGTTGAACTAGCACTGTAACCTAGTACAAATAATTTTACACCAGAGTTGAACTAGCTCTATAGGCTAGTTCAAATAGTTTTTCACCAGTGTTGAACTATCTCAACAAGCTAGTTTAAATAATTTTACACTAGAGTTGAACTAGCTCCATAACGTAGTACAAATAATTTTACACTAGAGTTGAACTAGCTCTACAAGCTAGTTCAAATAATTTTACACTAGAGTTGAAATAGCTCTATAGGCTAGTTCAAATAATTTTACACTAGATTTCAACTAGCTCTATAACCTAGTACAAATAATTTTACACTACAGTTGAACTAGCTCTATAAACTAGTACAAATAATTTTACACTAGAGTTGAACTAGCTCTATAACCTAGTTTAAATAATTTTACACTAGAGTTGAACTAGCACTATAACCTAGTACAAATAATTTTACACCAGAGTTGAACTAGCTCTACAGGCTAGTTCAAATAGTTTTGCACCAGTGTTGAACTATCTCAACAAGCTAGTTTAAATAATTTTACACAAGAGTTGAACTAGCTCCATAACATAGTACAAATAATTTTACACTAGAGTTGAACAAGCTCTACAAGCTAGTTCAAATAATTTTACACTAGAGTTGAAATAGCTCTATAGGCTAGTTAAAATAATTTTACACTAGAGTTGAACTAGCTCTATAACCTAGTACAAATACTTTTACACTAGAGTTGAACTAGCTCTACAAGCTAGTTCAAATAATTTTACACTAGAGTTGAACTAGCTCTACAGGCTAGTACAAATAATTTTACACTGGAGTTGAATTAGCTCTATGACCTAGTACAAATAATTTTACATTAGAGTTGAACTAGCTCTACAAACTAGTTCAAATAATTTTACACTAGAGTTGAACTAGCTCTATAACATAGTTTAAATAATTTTACACTAGAGTTGAACTAGCTCTATAGGCTAGGTTAAATAATTTTACACTAGAGTTGAACTAGCTCTATAACCTAGTTAAAATAATTTTACACTAGAGTTGAACTAGCACTATAACCTAGTACAAATAATTTTACACCAGTGTTGAACTATCTCTATAACCTAGTACAAATAATTTTACACTAGATTTGAACTAGCTCTATAACCTAGTACAAATAATTTTACACTAGTGTTGAACTAGCTCTACAAGCTAGTTCAAATAATTTTAAACTAGAGTTGAACTAGCTCTATAACCTAGTACAAATAATTTTGCACTAGAGTTGAACTAGCTCTACAAGCTAGGTCAAATAATTTTACACTAGAGTTGAACTAGCTCTATAACATAGTTTAAATAATTTTACACTAGAGTTGAACTAGCTCTATAGGCTAGTTCGAATAATTTTACACTAGAGTTGAACTAGCTCTATAACCTAGTACAAATAATTTTACACTAGATTTGAACTAGTTCTACAGGCTAGTTCAAATAATTTTACACTAGAGTTGAACTAGCTCTATAACCTAGTACAAAGAATTTTACACTAGAGTTGAACTACCTCTATAAACTAGTACAAAAAAATTTACACTTGACTTGAACTAGCTATATAACCTAGCACAAATAATTTCACACAAGAGTTGAACTAGTTGTATAACCTAATACAAATAATTTTACACTAGAGTTGAACTAGCTCTATAACCTAGTACAAATAATTTTACACTACAATTTAACTAACTCCATAACCTCGTACAAATAATTTTACACTAGAGTTGAACTAGCTCTATAGGCTATGTTAAATAATTTTACACTAGAGTTGAACTAGCTCTATAACCTAGTTAAAATAATTTTACACTAGAGTTGAACTAGCTATATAACCTAGTACAAATAATTTTACACTAGAGTTGAACTAGCTCTATAACCTAGTACAAATAATTTTACACTAGAGTTGAACTAGCTCTATAACCTAATTCAAATAATTTTACACTATAGTTGAACAAGCTCAATAACCTACTACAAATAATTTTACACTAGATTTCAACTAGCTCTATAACCTAGTACAAATAATTTTACACTACAGTTGAACTAGCTCTATAACCTAGTACAAATAATTTTACACTAGAGTTGAACTAGCTCTATAACCTAGTTCAAATAATTTTACACTAGAGTTGAACTAGCACTATAACCTAGTACAAATAATTTTACACCAGAGTTGAACCAGCTCTATAGGCTAGTTCAAATAGTTTTACACTAGTGCTAAACTAGCTCTATAACCTAGTACAAAGAATTTTACACTAGAGTCGAACTAGCTCTATAACCTAGTACAAATAATTTTACGCTGGAGTTGAACTAGCTCTACAGGCTAGGTCAAATAAGTTTACGCTAGAGTTGAACTATCTCTGTAACCTAGTACAAATAATTTTACACTAGATTTGAACTAGCTCTATAACCTAGTAGAAATAATTTTACACTAGTGTTGAACTAGCTCTACAAGCTAGTTCAAATAATTTTACACTAGAGTTGAACTAGCTCTATAACCTAGTACAATAATTTTGCACTAGCTCTATAGGCTAGGTCAAATAATTTCACACTAGAGTTGAACTAGCTCTATAACCTAGTTCAAATAATTTTACACTAGAGTTGAACTATCTCTACAGGCTAGTTCAAATAATTTTACACTAGAGTTGAACTAG